>NC_047022.1:42850951-43150951 GCF_902652985.1 Pecten maximus | reverse complement strand
CTTCCTCCAAAGCCACTAAATCTATCTTTACGATGAGCATTATAAGAATCAGTTTTGATATCTTTATCTAAAATTATATTAGTTAAATGGGTTTCAGTTAAACAAATGATATCGTAGGAATTCAGCTCTGCTATCTAACATTTAACCAAGCTATTTTTATATTATGTGGGCCAGGGTTTTGTTCAACATTCATAGATAGTAATAACAACATTTCAGTCTTGTTCAAAATAAATTCGTCATTTATCCTCTTAAGTAGCAGATCGAAGTACAATATTGAAACCATACAATGCGTTGCTGTCGTATACAAACAGTAGTACTCTATACAAGCTACCCATTTCCATATGTATAACCCGTAGCAACACTGGATTGAGATTATACGATCAGCCCGGAGCAACATATTATCATGCCAAAGTAGCCAAATGCTAACAAGTACCTATAAATTACACATATGTGACCAGTTTTAGATGCGAATACAGATACACTGAAAAATTATTAACATAAAAATATAACATAGAAAAATAACACTTACAACATACACACACAAGGCATTCTCCATCTCATCAACGACTTGTTCGATATCTTAGGCAATCAGGTCATGCTGTTTAAGTTCATTTGAGTGTTTGGATAAAAACATAGAGATAAACTCCAGCTGAAAACGCTTAGGTGATTCAGAAGAATCAGGAAAAACACTTCTACACTATTCTTCTACACCATTTCTCGACCTCTCCATCTGTTTCAGTGTCATCGCCTGACATGAGCTATCATCGCCCTCATTACCCTAATTGCGAGTTCGAAACCTACGTGGGGCAGTTGCCAGGTACATGTACTGACCGTAGGCCGGTGGTTTTTCTCCGGATACTGTGGCTTTCCTCTACCTCCAAAACCTGGCACGTCCTTAAATGACCCTGGCTGTTAATAGGACGTTAAACAAAAATAAACAAACAAACCCTCATTACCCCCTGTGAAACCCTCGGGAATTCGTGACAACACATCTGCGTTACAACGGCAATGCCCATCCCTTTGTTCAATCTTAAAATCATACACATTCAGCTCAACAGACCATCTCTCCCTCCGACCACTGGGATCATTTTCTCCTTATAGATCCCTCCATTCAATAAGGGCTTCTGATCAGTGACAATCCGGAAGCGTTTGCCACACAGATATGTCCGAAAATGTCGCACAGCCCATACCACAGCCAAAAACTCACGGTCTTATGTTCCCCATGTTCTCTGTTTTGCCCAGACTTGTGCCAAAACTACACTAACACCCCATCCTGATGGATCTGTGTACAGAACAACTTTCTACTGAAATCTGGATAAGACAAAACTGGCGATGATGACAATGCTAGCCTGAAGGAATCAAAGACGACCTGGCATTCCTTAGTCCACTTAAAGTTTGCGTCTTTGAGCGTCAACTGCCTGAGAGGTGATTCCTTGGTAGCAAAATCCTTAATAAATGTCATATAGTATCCAACTAAACCCAAAAGTGACCGTACCTCAGCAGCATAAGCAGGAACTGGATAATCAAGTTTCAAATTTCCTTACATTTACAGGATCCGGATGGACACAATCTCTTGGCACTCTGTGCCCCAGAAAAACTGCCTCTGTTTGAAAGACCTGACATTTAGATGGTTTGAGTTTTAACCCCGATTCATTCACGAATGCAAAAAAACACTTCACCTAAGGTTGTGATATGCTCTTCAACAGTTCAACTATGAAACAAACACATACGCCAATCAAGATTGGCCAGAACCAGCTACATTTACCTTTGAAATGTAGCAGGTGAATTTGCCAAACCAAAAGGCATAACCTTAAATTGGTACAAACCTTTTTCTGTTGTAAAAGCTGTATTTTCCTTTTCACGGGGATCCATCTCCACCTGCCAATACCCCGATGCCAAGTCCATCACCGAGAAAACTGTGGCCCCAGACAGTGAGTCAAGACAGTCATCGATACGAGGCAACGGGTACGCATCCTCGTGGGTACAGCTATTTAACTGTCTGTATTACACAAAGTATTTGTAATTCCCATCTTTCTTCTTAGCGATGACTCTACAGGCGACGCCCAGGGACTGCTACTTTTCTCGATTACATTCCTCTTCAACATCTCCTGTGTCTGACGATCGACCTCATCCCTCAGACGCTTGCTTAATTGGTGGGGAGTCATTAGTGATAGTTTGATGCTGAGCTACATCCGTCTCCCAATGTCTGTTGGTTCAACTGAAAACACATCCTCATAATCTTTCATCATCTTTACAGCTTTGTCACGTTGTCCTGCGGCCAAATTACAAGGCGACCGGTTCAACTTTTTTTTTTCATTCAATATGTCGATGCTTGCTAGGTTTTGTATGTAAACATAAATGAGGTGAACCCAGGTTCCATGATTTCGTAGACCCCTACATGAGACACTGAGTCCATGAACTAAAGCCACATCTTCCAAAGCTGAGGTAACAGTTCTAGCAAACATCACATCACCACTGGAATTTACATCTTTCCTAGGCTCAACAACACTCCAAATAATGTTTGGGATAACTGTTGATGGGCCATTCTTCTCAACCTGAAGTTGCACCTGAAGGTAGACCCGCCATCTTGCTGGTACCTCACAATCAGAATGGAAAACAGCATTACATACCCTTGGGTAAACCTTCCACCTCGGTAGAAAATGAACCTCACACTTAGCCCCTATTTTAACCACATTTAAAGACATATCAATCGTGGCATAGTTATGTATAATTGATTTATCTCCTTCCTATGAACAATCTCAATTGATAAACTTATTTGATTTGGACTTAATCAGAATTATACAATTTTATGTTTTATTTTAAATTCTTATATATTGTGGCATTCAATGATTGAAAAAGGTCAAACCCCAGAATTGCAGGTTGCATCAAACGGGAAACAGAGACAGGGTGAAAAACCTCTAAATTCCCCAGCTGGACTTTGACCTCTATATATCCTAACAAGTCCATTTTAGCCTCATTCGCTGCCCGGACATCCATACACCCTAATGTTTTGATATCCTTTCCTGCCAATACCTTACTTTTCATACGGACACACTCACTCATAATAGTAATGGCCGAACCAGTATCAACCAGTTTTTGTAAGGTAGTCATCAAACTGCATCTCAACATATGATGAGATATCAATCGAGGATACAGCCGGTACCGCACCCTCCTCAGTACCGACGACCTCTAGTTTAAAGAACTCGGACATTCCCTACTAAAATGACCCCGACATCCACATCTGTAACAGGTGACAGAACTTTCCCGTCCAGATGTCCCAACCCGGCTGTTGGTAGACTGTCTCCCTCGAAAATTGTCTCGAGACGAATTAGCACACTGTCTCATTGTGCTGGAACATTCCCGTTTAAAATGCCCTGGAAGTCACCACCCGTGACAGACCCGACTACTACCACCGGTAGACTTCTCATTTATCATGTCAATTTAAGCAGCCAAAACAGACATTTGCTCAGAAATTTTGTCAAATTGTTCCTTCCAATAATCTGAATCACCTCCTCCAACAGCTCCATCAACATCAGGTGGTACTGCTCTCTGTACTGCATTAACCTCATCTACAGCTCTCCCTACTCTCAATCTTTGTAGCCATGGTAACAGCATCATCTACAATATTTGGTTCCTTATTTCGAACCTTTCGTCCAACATTCTAAACCATTCCAAAATTGTGTGAGCGTCACATCCCCTACGGCAACATCATTGTCCTTTGGAATGGCTCTTTTCACTAACAGCTTCTATGCTTCTGCATATGTGGCTAAATATCACCTTCCCTCCTTTTGCGAGTTTTTAATTCCACCCTAAAGGTTTCTACCAATATGTCAGACGAGTACGCCTCCCTAGATATATCTTTTTTTTTTGTCTACCCGGTCATAAACCTTTCTATCTTCACCAAACATAGACTGGTACAGAACAAATGCCTCATTCCCCAAAAAAGTCGGAAAATTGAACCGTCCTTTGATCTTTAATTTCAAGTTCTAGATCTACCCTCCCCAAAGAACATAGCCGTCGACTAGTTTACCTTCAAATTTAGGAGGAGAGCAGAGTGGTGTCGACACTCTAATCACCCCTTCACGTCGTTGGTAGGCACATTTATTGCTATTTTCCCTAGTAAACTTTAATTATATTCAATTTTAATTCCTGGGCCCTAATAACAATTTTTTACATATACATGTAAATGCAATGCAACTGCTAACGAACAATGACTTAATTCAAATCTCCAGCGAATACGTCAAAATCAATTCTGGGCGGAGTCGAGCAACTCCCTTCCAAAACCAACAATATATTTTAGTCATTAACGCATATTAACCACCGCTGCCACCAAATGTTATCCACTATACTACTCCAAGCCCTACGTGTGTACATTGTACTCACGTGCTGAGAGAAGTTCCCGAAGCGTCCACTCACTTTGTTGTCTCAGGAAACGACTCAAGATCATAGCTACCTTTTTGTGTTCCCTGTCCTTCCAGTCCTCTCCTCGGAACTCCTCTAGACTATATATATACACAATGGCTTAAATGGCTAACCCATTTACACGTGCTTAACAGTAGTATAAGTTCAGAGTACAGGGGGGGCAAACATATCTTTTTGCCCCCCCACTTTTTGACATCCAAAATCTAAAAAAAGGGGAAAAACCACGAATTAATATATATTCATTTCGATAAATATCTGTATATTTTCGAACCGATAATGTTTTCTTGAAGGCAACGATAAAAACTTTACCTTGTACATCCGGAACATTCCGACTTTTATACTAGTATATCAATCCTCAGACCTGTGTGTCGGTCGTCTGCAATAGCCTGGTAAGTCAATATTTATATCTTAATACGAAATTTTGCTTAACTTCATCACATAGATTCAATAAGTTGATGATAATTTGTGAAGTTAATTGAGTTCATAATGAGAACAAGACAGAAACACAACATGAATAAGAATGCGCGGTTTTAACGTGAATAGTGATACTAATTACCGTCAGGTACGAGGAAATACAAAAAAAATTCGGCTCGCGCCTACGGCGCTCGCTTTATCACTAAATTACTGCCCCCCTTTCGATTGCAGATCCACAGGGGTGCTTCGCCACCCTGGGACCGCTGGGCAGCCCCCAGACCTCTCGCAAAAAAGGGGAAAAAAATCGACTCGCGCCTACGGCGCTCGCATGATCACTTAATTACTGGACCCCCTTTCGAAAACTCCTGGATCCGCGCCTGATCCCGAATTATTGAAAATGTGCTATATTCATTTTCCGCGGAGGGCTTGGACCCCCTTGAACCCCCTATCAGGGCGCTGCCCTGGACCCGCTGGGCGGCCCCTCAGACCCCTCGTAAAAAAAAAAAAAAAAAACGGCTCGCGCCTACGGCGCTCGCATTCTCACTAAATTACTGGACCCCCCGCCCTTTCGAAAATCCTGGCCGGGCCTGGTGATTCATGTTTTGCCATAAATAATATATCCTGATTTGCGTAAATAACTTATTTTGTACTACATAAATTATCAAAATTATCATGGGATGTTGAAATGATAATTATTGCCTAATGATGCGGAGATGGGATACGATTTGTTTAGGGCGTAAAATTTAAGGTTAAAAAAAATTTTGCCCCCCCACTTTTTGACGACTTCCTACGCCACTGAGAAGGATAACTCCGGTAGTAGTATTAGTTCAGTGCACAAGAAGTATAACTCCGGTAGTAGTATTAGTTCAGTGTACAAGAAGGATAACTCCGGTAGTAGTATTAGTTCAGTGTACAAGAAGGATAACTCCGGTAGTAGTATTAGTTCAGTGTACAAGAAGGATAACTCCGGTAGTAGTATTAGTTCAGTGTACAAGAAGAATAACTCCGGTAGTAGTATTAGTTCAGTGCACAAGAAGGATAACTCTGATAGTAGTATTAGTTCAGTGTACAAGAAGGATAACTCCGGTAGTAGTATTAGTTCAGTGTACAGGAAGGATAACTCCGGTAGTAGTATTAGTTCAGTGTACAAGAAGGGTAACTCCGGTAGTAGTATTAGTTCAGTGCACAAGAAGGATAACTCCGGTAGTAGTATTAGTTCAGTGTACAAGAAGGATAACTCCGGTAGTAGTATTAGTTCAGTGTACAAGAAGGATAACTCCGGTAGTAGTATTAGTTCAGTGTACAAGAAGTATACCTCGGATAGTAGAAATAGTTCAGTGCACAAGAGGGTAACTCCGGTAGTAATACAATTAAGCTGACTATAAGCATCCCTGTGTCACACTCAATGCGCCTATACAAACAGATGAAGGGAAAAAATAAAATAAGTTGAAAAGAAATACAGAACCAGGCATTTAAAAGTTCACGTCAATGTACAAATTTCCATTGTTTAATAGATAGCGATACACCCGTTACGTTATTGACATAAAACGGGACTAGATAGTGATACACCCGTAATAGATAAAACATGAACGGGACTAGATAGTGATACACCCGTAATGGACATAACACGGGACTAGATAGTGATACACCCGTAATGGACATAACACGGGACTAGATAGTGATACACCCGTAATGGACATAACACGAACGGGACTAGATAGTGATACACCCGTAATGGACATAACACGGGACTAGATAGTGATACACCCGTAATGGACATAACACGAACGGGACTAGATAGTGATACACCCGTAATGGACATAACACGAACGGGACTAGATAGTGATACACCCGTAATGGACATAACACGGGACTAGATAGTGATACACCCGTAATGGACATAACACGAACGGGACTAGATAGTGATACACCCGTAATGGACATAACACGGGACTAGATAGTGATACACCCGTAATGGACATAACACGGGACTAGATAGTGATACACCCGTAATGGACATAACACGGGACTAGATAGTGATACACCCGTAATGGACATAACACGGGACTAGATAGTGATACACCCGTAATGGACATAACACGGGACTAGATAGTGATACACCCGTAATGGACATAACACGGGACTAGATAGTGATACACCCGTAATGGACATAACACGAACGGGACTAGATAGTGATACACCCGTAATGGATATAACACGGGACTAGATAGTGATACACCCGTAATGGACATAACACGAGACTAGATAGTGATACACCCGTAATGGACATAACACGGGACTAGATAGTGATACACCCGTAATGATCATAACACGGGACTAGATAATGATACACCCGTAATGGACATAACACGGGACTAGATAGTGATACAGCCGTAATGGACATAACACGAGACTAGATAGTGATACACCCGTAATGGACATAACACGGGACTAGATAGTGATACACCCGTAATGGACATAACACGGGACTAGATAGTGATACACCCGTAATGGACATAACACGGGACTAGATAGTGATACACACGTAATGGACATAACACGGGACTAGATAGTGATACACCCGTAATGGACATAACACGGGACTAGATAGTGATACACCCGTAATGATCATAACACGGGACTAGATAGTGATACACCCGTAATGATCATAACACGGGACTAGATAGTGATACACCCGTAATGGACATAACACGGGACTAGATAGTGATACACCCGTAATGATCATAACACGAACGGGACTAGATAGTGATACACCCGTAATGGACATAACACGGGACTAGATAGTGATACACCCGTAATGGACATAACACGGGACTAGATAGTGATACACCCGTAATGGACATAACACGGGACTAGATAGTGATACACCCGTAATGGACATAACACGGGACTAGATAGTGATACACCCGTAATGGACATAACACGGGGCTAGATAGTGATACACCCGTAATGGACATAACACGGGACTAGATAGTGATACACCCGTAATGGACATAACACGGGACTAGATAGTGATACACCCGTAATGGACATAACACGAACGGGACTACAATGTAGATAGTGATACACCCGTAATGGACATACACGAACGGGACTAGATAGTGATACACCCGTAATGGACATAACACGAACGGGACTAGATAGTGATACACACGTAATGGACATAACACGGGACTAGATAGTGATACACCCGTAATGGACATAACACGGGACTAGATAGTGAAACACCCGTAATGGACATAACACGGGACTAGATAGTGATACACCCGTAATGGACATAACACGGGACTAGATAGTGATACACTCGTAATGGACATAACACGGGACTAGATAGTGATACACCCGTAATGGTCATAACACGGGACTAGATAGTGATACACCCGTAATGGACATAACACGAACGGGACTAGATAGTGATACACCCGTAATGGACATAACACGGGACTAGATAATGATACACCCGTAATGGACATAACACGGGACTAGATAATGATACACCCGTAATGGACATAACACGAACGGGACTAGATAGTGATACACCCGTAATGGTCATAACACGGGACTAGATAGTGATACACCCGTAATGGACATAACACGGGACTAGATAGTGATACACCCGTAATGGACATAACACGGGACTAGATAGTGATACACCCGTAATGGACATAACACGGGACTAGATAGTGATACACCCGTAATGGACATAACACGGGACTAGATAGTGATACACCCGTAATGGACATAACACGGGACTAGATAGTGATACACCCGTAATGGACATAACACGGGACTAGATAGTGATACACCCGTAAGCCTAGGATTTTCTAAATGTATTTAGTATTCGTCTGTAAATGTGATATTGGTCCTATTTAAATAATTTGATGATATTTAATGCCGTTTGCATAATTCTGAGAAGTCTAATATCATCGTTAGGAGACTAATGTATGCGGGATATTCTTATTTGATAGGAACTACATTAAGATATTACTAAAACTTAATCTATAAGAACGTATATCTTATTTGTAGGGTAGATGTTTATTAAATAAACATGTTTTGTTATTTGACGTGAACTTGTATGCTTCTGCTGTTTATTATTACCGGTAAATATTCGGTAGCCGAGTAAATCCAGGATTATATCTGTCCCCATTAGCGGGCGTTGACGGGGGTGATTTAATCATGTATATATATATATAACATGTCCCGACTCGATACCTTTAATACCGGCACTTCACTTACTGAACGTTACACGCACAATACGAACACATAGACAAATTCGTAAACATACCCAGATTAATATATTTGGTCCTGTGCATGTTTGGGACGTATAAACAACAGTCGGTTATTGTTACGCCTCCAGACGAGTGTTATACGGGTATAACGGAGGATTGATCTGCACAACTCCTCACCTGTGAATATTTTACCTGTGGAGATCACACCTGTGTATTAGGTTACTGATATCCCAACAGTGTATTCGCCGTGTATATGAGGTAAAGGATGTGATTCCCAATCCACACAGACGGCGCTTAGTGAGAAGAAAATTAGGATTCGTTGACAGTCTTTTCCGTGTCAGACCTTGTGCCGGACCCTGCAGACATGACTTTGTTTAGCCCGATATGTGAAAGTCAGTGATTTTAAGGTTACGTCGTTTTATCAACAGTGACTTAATACTGTTTACCTGTCGTTACCTAACTCACCTGTGCTGACAGGAGTCAGATGTACAATCAGTATGTCAAATATGCCGGACGACCAAACTTTCATTGTGGTGCGATACGGTGGTAGGTATTGTTTTATTTTGATATTAACATTTATAAAATACATGTTTTATTTAGGTAAAAAATGTTCCGTTTGTCTTACACCAGATTCTACTTATTATCTGTGCGATTCATAACATCCTTATCTTGTACAATGTATTTGTTTGATAGACTAGTTTTTTATGTTAAATGTTCGTAGTATGATATTTTGTTTTTAAAATCATTAGGAAAATACAAAGCAAGATCTTTAAAATAATAATACCAACTTTCAATGCCAAGCAATAATATTATATTGTTGGACTCAATGGGCCTGTCAACTTGATTTGACGCTAGGAAAAAGGCAGAAATCGGCTGATGGGTGTATCATTAGCTTTAGTCGACTGATGGATGTATCATTAGCTTAAGTCGACTGATGGGTGTATCATTAGCTTAAGTCGGCTAAATGGTGTATCTCTGACTAGAATTCATCCCCAAAACTTCACCATCAGTCGACTGATGGGTGTATAATTAGCATCAGTCGACTGATGGGTGTATAATTAGCTTAAGTCGGCTGATGGGTGTATCATTAGCTTAAGTCGGCTGATGGGTGTATCATTAGCTTAAGTCGACTGATGGATGTATCATTAGCTTAAGTCGACTGATGGATGTATCATTAGCTTAAGCCGGCTGATGGGTGTATAATTAGCTTAAGTCGGCTGATGGGTGTATAATTAGCTTAAGTCGGCTGATGGGTGTATCATTAGCTTAAGTCGGCTGATGGGTGTATCATTAGCTTAAGTCGGCTGATGGGTGTATAATTAGCTTAAGTCGGCTGATTGGTGTATAATTAGCGCTTAAGTCGGTTGATGGATGTATCATTAGCTTAAGTCGGCTGATGGGTGTATCATTAGCTTAAGTCGGCTGATGGGTGTATCATTAGCTTAAGTCGGTTGATGGATGTATCATTAGCTTAAGTCGGCTGATGGGTGTATCATTAGCTTAAGTCGGCTGATGGGTGTATCATTAGCTTAAGTCGGTTGATGGATGTATCATTAGCTTAAGTCGGCTGATGGGTGTATCATAAGCTTAAGTCGGCTGATGGGTGTATCATTAGCTTAAGTCGGCTAAATGGTGTATCTCTGACTAGAATTCATCCCCAAAACTTCAGCATCAGTCGACTGATGGGTGTAAAATTAGCACAAGTCGACTGATGGGTGTATCATTAGCACAAGTCGGTTGCTGGGTGTATAATTAGCTTAAGTCGGCTGATGGGTGTATAATTAGCACAAGTCGACTGATGGGTGTATAATTAGCTTAAGTCGGCTGATGGATGTATCATTAGCTTAAGTCGGCTGATGGGTGTATAATTAGCATCAGTCGACTGATGGGTGTATCATTAGCTTAAGTCGGCTAAATGGTGTATCTCTGACTAGAATTCATCCCCAAAACTTCACCATCAGTCGACTGATGGGTGTATAATTAGCACAAGTCGGCTGATGGGTGTATAATTAGCACAAGTCGGCTGATGGGTGTATAATTAGCACAAGTCGGCTGATGGGTGTATAATTAGCACAAGTCGACTGATGGGTGTATAATTAGCTTAAGTCGACTGATGGGTGTATCTCTGACACTACATTATCTCCAAACGTCCGATATCGGTACTGTTACATGTAACATAACTATATTGTATCGCAAAGAAGTGTAGGTTGGTTACCTGTAATCAGGGGATGAGATATCATGTATTCTTTGTAATTACCTAGGTCAGGTGGTGCACTATGAAAACATTTTGGTCTAGACTTATCAATACCATATTGATGGAAGTCATATCAGAAATCCTATTGTTAACTTCTGTCTTAAAGTAATACTAGACCCCCAGTGTTAACTTCTGTCTGTAGGTAATCATAGAACCCCCAGTGTTAACTTCTGTCTTTAGGTAATCATAGAACCCCCAGTGTTAACTTCTGTCTTTAGGTAATCATAGAACCCCCAGTGTTAACTTCTGTCTTTAGGTAATCATAGAACCCCCAGTGTTAACGTCTGTCTTTAGGTAATCATAGAACCCCCAGTGTTAACTTCTGTCTTTAGGTAATCATAGAACCCCCAGTGTTAACTTCTGTATTTAGGTAATCATAGAACCCCCAGTGTTAACTTCTGTCTGTAGGTAATCATATAACCCCCAGTGTTAACTTCTGTCTGTAGGTAATCATAGAACCCCCAGTGTTAACTTCTGTCTGTAGGTAATCATATAACCCCCAGTGTTAACGTCTGTCTGTAGGTAATCATAGAACCCCCAGTGTTAACTTCTGTCTGTAGGTAATCATAGAACCCCCAGTCTTAACTTCTGTCTTTAGGTAATCATAGAACCCCCAGTGTTAACTTCTGTCTTTAGGTAATCATAGAACCCCCAGTGTTAACTTCTGTCTTTTGGTAATCATAGAACCCCCAGTGTAAACTTCTGTCTGTAGGTAATCATAGAACCCCCAGTGTTAACTTCTGTCTGTAGGTAATCATAGAACCCCGAGTGTTAACTTCTGTCTTTAGGTAATCATAGAACCCCGAGTGTTAACTTCTGTCTTTAGGTAATCATAGAACCCCCAGTGTTAACTTCTGTCTGTAGGTAATCATAGAACCCCCAGTGTTAACTTCTGTGTTTAGGTAATCATAGAACCCCCAGTGTTAACTTCTGTCTGTAGGTAATCATAGAACCCCCAGTGTTAACTTCTGTCTGTAGGTAATCATAGAACCCCCAGTGTTAACTTCTGTGTGTAGGTAATCATAGAACCCCCAGTGTTAACTTCTGCCTGTAGGTAATCATAGAACCCCCAGTGTTAACTTCTGTCTGTAGGTAATCATAGAACCCCCAGTGTTAACTTCTGTCTGTAGGTAATCATAGAACCCCTAGTATTAACTTCTGTCTTTAGGTAATCATAGAACCCCCAGTGTTAACTTCTGTGTTTAGGTAATCATAGAACCCCCAGTGTTAACTTCTGTCTTTAGGTAATCATGGAACCCCCAGTGTTAACTTCTGTCTTTAGGTAATCATAGAACCCCCAGTGTTAACTTCTGTATTTAGGTAATCATAGAACCCCCAGTGTTAACTTCTGTCTGTAGGTAATCATAGAACCCCCAGTGTTAACTTCTGTATTTAGGTAATCATAGAACCCCCAGTGTTAACTTCTGTCTGCAGGTAATCATAGAACCCCCAGTGTTAACTTCTGTATTTAGGTAATCATAGAACCCCCAGTGTTAACTTCTGTCTGCAGGTAATCATAGAACCCCCAGTGTTAACTTCTGTCTGTAGGTAATCATAGAACCCCCAGTGTTAACTTCTGTCTTTAGGTAATCATAGAACCCCCAGTGTTAACTTCTGTCTTTAGGTCATCATGGAACCCCCAGTGTTAACTTCTGTCTTTAGGTAATCATAGAACCCCCAGTGTTAACTTCTGTATTTAGGTAATCATAGAACCCCCAGTGTTAACTTCTGTATTTAGGTAATCATAGAACCCCCAGTGTTAACTTCTGTCTGCAGGTAATCATAGAACCCCCAGTGTTAACTTTTGTCTGTAGGTAATCATAGAACCCCCAGTGTTAACTTCTGTCTTTAGGTAATCATAGAACCCCCAGTGTTAACTTCTGTCTTTAGGTAATCACAGAACCCCCAGTGTTAACTTCTGTCTGTAGGTAATCATAGAACCCCCAGTGTTAACTTCTGTCTGTAGGTAATCATAGAACCCCCAGTGTTAACTTCTGTCTGTAGGTAATCATAGAACCCCCAGTGTTAACTTCTGTCTGTAGGTAATCATAGAACCCCCAGTGTTAACTTTTGTCTGTAGGTAATCATAGAACCCCCAGTGTTAACTTCTGTCTTTAGGTAATCATAGAACCCCCAGTGTTAACTTCTGTCTTTAGGTAATCACAGAACCCCCAGTGTTATCTTCTGTCTGTAGGTAATCATAGAACCCCCAGTGTTAACTTCTGTCTGTAGGTAATCATAGAACCCCCAGTGTTAACTTCTGTCTTTAGGTAATCATGGAACCCCCAGTGTTAACTTCTGTCTTTAGGTAATCATAGAACCCCCAGTGTTAACTTCTGTATTTAGGTAATCATAGAACCCCCAATGTTAACTTCTGTATTTAGGTAATCATAGAACCCCCAGTGTTAACTTCTGTCTGCAGGTAATCATAGAACCCCCAGTGTTAACTTCTGTCTGTAGGTAATCATAGAACCCCCAGTGTTAACTTCTGTCTTTAGGTAATCATAGAACCCCCAGTGTTAACTTCTGTCTTTAGGTAATCACAGAACCCCCAGTGTTAATTTCTGTCTGTAGGTAATCATAGAACCCCCAGTGTTAACTTCTGTCTGTAGGTAATCATAGAACCCCCAGTGTTAACTTCTGTCTGTAGGTAATCATAGAACCCCCAGTGTTAACTTCTGTCTGTAGGTAATCATAGAACCCCCAGTGTTAAATCATAGAACCCCCAGTGTTAACTTCTGTCTGTAGGTAATCATAGAACCCCCAGTGTTAACTTCTGTATTTAGGTAATCATAGAACCCCCAGTGTTAACTTCTGTATTTAGGTAATCATAGAACCCCCAGTGTTAACTTCTGTCTGTAGGTAATCATATAACCCCCAGTGTTAACTTCTGTCTATAGGTAATCATAGAACCCCCAGTGTTAACTTCTGTCTGTAGGTAATCATAGAACCCCCAGTGTTAACTTCTGTATTTAGGTAATCATAGAACCCCCAGTGTTAACTTCTGTCTTTAGGTAATCACAGAACCCCCAGTGTTAACTTCTGTCTGTAGGTAATCATAGAACCCCCAGTGTTAACTTCTGTCTTTAGGTAATCATAGACCCCCAGTGCTAACTTCTGTCTGTAGGTAATCATAGAACCCCCAGTGTTAACTTCTGTCTTTAGGTAATCATAGAACCCCCAGTGTTAACTTCTGTCTGCAGGTAATCATAGAACCCCCAGTGTTAACTTCTGTCTATAGGTAATCATAGAACCCCCAGTGTTAACTTCTGTCTTTAGGTAATCATAGAACCCCCAGTGTTAACTTCTGTCTGTAGGTAATCATAGAACCCCTAGTATTAACTTCTGTCTGTAGGTAATCATAGAACCCCCAGTGTTAACGTCTGTCTTTAGGTAATCATAGAACCCCCAGTGTTAACTTCTGTCTTTAGGTAATCATAGAACCCCTAGTATTAACTTCTGTCTGTAGGTAATCATAGAACCCCTAGTATTAACTTCTGTCTTTAGGTAATCATAGAACCCCCAGTGTTAACTTCTGTCTTTAGGTAATCACAGAACCCCCAGTGTTAACTTCTGTCTGTAGGTAATCATATAACCCCCAGTGTTAACTTCTGTCTGTAGGTAATCATAGAACCCCCAGTGTTAACTTCTGTCTGTAGGTAATCATAGAACCCCCAGTGTTAACTTCTGTATGTAGGTAATCATAGAACCCCCAGTGTTAACTTCTGTCTGTAGGTAATCTAGAACCTCCAGTGTTAACTTCTGTCTGTAGGTAATCATAGAACCCCCAGTGTTAACTTCTGTCTGTAGGTAATCATAGAACCCCCAGTGTTAACTTCTGTCTGTAGGTAATCATAGAACCCCCAGTGTTAACGTCTGACTGTAGGTAATCATAGAACCCCCAGTGTTAACTTCTGACTGTAGGTAATCATAGAACCCCCAGTGTTAACTTCTGTCTTTAGGTAATCATAGAACCCCCAGTGTTAACTTCTGTCTGTAGGTAATGATAGAACCCCCAGTGTTAACTTCTGTCTTTAGGTAATCATAGACCCCCCAATGTTAACTTCTGTCTTTAGGTAATCATAGAACCCCCAGTGTTAACTTCTGTCTATAGGTAATCATAGAACCCCCAGTGTTAACTTCTGTCTGTAGGTAATCATAGAACCCCCAGTGTTAACTTCTGTCTATAGGTAATCATAGACCCCCCAGTGTTAACGTCTGACTGTAGGTAATCATAGAACCCCCAGTGTTAACTTATGTCTTTAGGTAATCATAGAACCCCCAGTGTTAACTTCTGTCTGTAGGTAATCATAGAACCCCCAGTGTTAACGTCTGACTGTAGGTAATCATAGAACCCCCAGTGTTAACTTCTGTCTTTAGGTAATCATAGAACCCCCAGTGTTAACTTCTGTCTTTAGGTAATCATAGAACCCCCAGTGTTAACTTCTGTCTGTAGGTAATCATAGAACCCCCAGTGTTAACTTCTGTCTATAGGTAATCATAGAACCCCCAGTGTTAACTTCTGTCTGTAGGTAATCATAGAACCCCCAGTGTTAACTTCTGTCTGTAGGTAATCATAGAACCCCCAGTGTTAACTTATGTCTAGGTAATCATATAACCCCCAGTGTTAACTTCTGTCTGTAGGTAATCATAGAACCCCCAGTGTTAACTTCTGTATTTAGGTAATCACAGAACCCCCAGTGTTAACTTCTGTATTTAGGTAATCATAGAACCCCCAGTGTTAACTTCTGTCTTTAGGTAATCATAGAACCCCCAGTGTTAACTTCTGTATTTAGGTAATCATAGAACCCCCAGTGTTAACTTCTGTCTGTAGGTAATCATAGAACCCCCAGTGTTAACTTCTGTCTGTAGGTAATCATAGAACCCCCAGTGTTAACTTATGTCTGTAGGTAATCATAGAACCCCCAGTGTTAACTTCTGTCTTTAGGTAATCATAGAACCCCCGGTGTTAACTTCTGTCTGTAGGTAATCATAGAACCCCCGGTGTTAACTTCTGTCTGTAGGTAATCATAGAACCCCCAGTGTTAACTTCTGTCTGTAGGTAATCATAGAACCCCCAGTGTTAACTTCTGTCTGTAGGTAATCATAGAACCCCCAGTGTTAACTTCTGTCTGTAGGTAATCATAGAACCCCCAGTGTTAACTTATGTCTGTAGGTAATCATAGAACCCCCAGTGTTAACTTCTGTCTTTAGGTAATCATAGAACCCCCGGTGTTAACTTCTGTCTGTAGGTAATCATAGAACCCCCAGTGTTAACTTCTGTCTTTAGGTAATCATAGAACCCCCAGTGTTAACTTCTGTCTGTAAGTAATCATAGAACCCCCAGTGTTAACTTCTGTCTGTAGGTAATCATAGAACCCCCAGTGTTAACTTCTGTCTTTAGGTAATCATAGAACCCCCAGTGTTAACTTCTGTCTTTAGGTAATCATAGAACCCCCAGTGTTAACTTCTGTCTGTAGGTAATCATAGAACCCCCAGTGTTAACTTCTGTCTGTAGGTAATCATAGAACCCCCAGTGTTAACGTCTGTCTGTAGGTAATCATAGAACCCCCAGTGTTAACTTCTGTCTGCAGGTAATCATAGAACCCCCAGTGTTAACTTATGTCTATAGGTAATCATAGAACCCCCAGTGTTAACTTATGTCTATAGGTAATCATAGAACCCCCAGTGTTAACTTCTGTCTGTAGGTAATCATAGAACCCCCAGTGTTAACTTATGTCTATAGGTAATCATAGAACCCCCGGTGTTAACTTCTGTCTGTAGGTAATCATAGAACCCCCAGTGTTAATTTCTGTCTTTAGGTAATCATAGACCCCCCAATGTTAACTTCTGTCTTTAGGTAATCATAGAACCCCCGTGTTAACTTCTGTCTGTATGTAATCATAGAACCCCCAGTGTTAACTTCTGTCTTGAGGTAATCATAGAACCCTCAGTGTTAACTTCTGTATTTAGGTAATCATAGAACCCCCAGTGTTAACTTCTGTCTGTAGGTAATCATAGAACCCCCAGTGTTAACTTCTGTCTTTAGGTAATCATAGAACCCCCAGTGTTAACTTCTGTCTTTAGGTAATCATAGAACCCCCAGTGTTAACTTCTGTCTGTAGGTAATCATAGAACCCCCAGTGTTAACTTCTGTCTGTAGGTAATCATAGAACCCCCAGTGTTAAATTCTGTCTATAGGTAATCATAGAACCCCTAGTGTTAACTTCTGTGTTTAGGTAATCATAGAACCCCCAGTGTTAACTTCTGTGTTTAGGTAATCATAGAACCCCCAGTGTTAACTTCTGTATTTAGGTAATCATAGAACCCCCAGTGTTAACTTCTGTCTGTAGGTAATCATAGAACCCCCAGTGTTAACTTCTGTCTTTAGGTAATCATAGAACCCCCAGTGTTAACTTCTGTCTGTAGGTAATCATAGAACCCCCAGTGTTAACTTCTGTCTGTAGGTAATCATAGAACCCCCAGTGTTAACTTCTGTGTTTAGGTAATCATAGAACCCCCAGTGTTAACTTCTGTCTTTAGGTAATCATAGAACCCCCAGTGTTAACTTCTGTCTTTAGGTAATCATAGAACCCCCAGTGTTAACTTCTGACTTTAGGTAATCATAGAACCCCCAGTGTTGACTTCTGTCTTTAGGTAATCATAGAACCCCCAGTGTTAACTTCTGTCTTTAGGTAATCATAGAACCCCCAGTGTTAACTTCTGTATTTAGGTAATCATAGAACCCCCAGTGTTAACTTATGTCTATAGGTAATCATAGAACCCCCAGTGTTAACTTCTGTCTTTAGGTAATCATAGAACCCCCAGTGTTAACTTCTGTCTGTAGGTAATCATAGAACCCCCAGTGTTAACTTCTGTCTTTAGGTAATCATAGAACCCCCAGTGTTAACTTCTGTCTTTAGGTAATCATAGACCCCCAGTGTTAACTTCTGTCTGTAGGTAATCATAGAACCCCCAGTGTTAACTTCTGTCTTTAGGTAATCATAGAACCCCCAGTGTTAACTTCTGTCTTTAGGTAATCATAGAACCCCCAGTGTTAACTTCTGTCTGTAGGTAATCATAGAACCCCCAGTGTTAACTTCTGTCTGTAGGTAATCATAGAACCCCCAGTGTTAACTTCTGTCTGTAGGTAATCATAGAACCCCCAGTGTTAACTTCTGTCTTTAGGTAATCATGGAACCCCCAGTGTTAATTTCTGTCTTTAGGTAATCATGGAACCCCCAGTGTTAACTTCTGTCTTTAGGTAATCATAGAACCCCCAGTGTTAACTTCTGTATTTAGGTAATCATAGAACCCCCAGTGTTAACTTCTGTCTTTAGGTAATCATAGAACCCCCAGTGTTAACTTCTGTCTGTAGGTAATCATAGAACCCCCAGTGTTAACTTCTGTCTGTAGGTAATCATAGAACCCCCAGTGTTAACTTCTGTCTTTAGGTAATCATAGAACCCCCAGTGTTAACTTCTGTCTTTAGGTAATCATAGAACCCCCAGTGTTAACTTCTGTATTTAGGTAATCATAGAACCCCCAGTGTTAACTTCTGTATTTAGGTAATCATAGAACCCCCAGTGTTAACTTCTGTCTTTAGGTAATCATAGAACCCCCAGTGTTAACTTCTGTCTGTAGGTAATCATAGAACCCCCAGTGTTAACTTCTGTCTGTAGGTAATCATAGACCCCCCAGTGTTAACTTCTGTCTGTAGGTAATCATAGAACCCCCAGTGTTAGCTTCTGTCTTTAGGTAATCATAGAACCCCCAGTGTTAACTTCTGTCTTTAGGTAATCATAGAACTCCCAGTGTTAACTTCTGTCTTTAGGTAATCATAGAACCCCCAGTGTTAACTTCTGTCTGTAGGTAATCATAGAACCCCCAGTGTTAACTTCTGTCTGTAGGTAATCATAGAACCCCCAGTGTTAACTTCTGTCTGTAGGTAATCATAGAACCCCCAGTGTTAACTTCTGTCTGTAGGTAATCATAGAACCCCCAGTGTTAACTTCTGTCTTTATTTAATCATAGAACCCCCAGTGTTAACTTCTGTCTTTAGGTAATCATAGAACCCCGTCCTCTTCCTAGGTTAGCTTCTACAGAACACGTAGCGGCATAAGGAGAAAACAAATGGTGAAGTAACGGGATTTTTTCTATAGTGAAATGAATGAGTTTAGTTAATTTATTGTATATTAAGCCAATGTGAATATTTTAGAGGGTACCGTGTTACGTTTTGTCAGAAGATCGCGTTACAAAAGAATAAACAAAACAACTATGGAAATATGAGCAGAAAAGATCGGCTTCTAATAATCAATGTGTGTGGATCCAAAATGGGAGAATGTATTATGACAACTGTCTCTGTACATATAGATAGATAGTGACCCAATATTTAACTTGGCGTGGAGTACAGGTGCTAATATTCCGGACACCTTAGGTCTAAAGGTATTTATACACATTCAATATCTGCCTTTGTATTGATCGACTGAGATCAGTATACTAACGGTAGAATCCCCTCTAACAATGACTTGTTGACTTGGTCCCCTGATCAATACTACCACGCAATGGCGACTTAACCCAAGACTTCAGGTAGCGCCGGAACGACTTCATCAATATCAAAACACTTGTGCTGAATGTTTAATTGATTGTTTGACCATAACGATGATTGTGGTCGAGTTTACACCCGATCTAGTACAGATATCATGTCTTACATGTATCGTGGTCATCATACCGAGGGATTATGCCTCTGGTGTCTAGTAGCTCTTGTTGTAAGTTTATTTCTGTGGAGTTTGGGTTTTAAGTCTACGCGACCCAAACAGAGGTAGTTAGTTTCAATGTCACTGCAAGATCCGAAACACGACCCTCAAATTTAACTATTTAAATATTTAACTCTCGTCCTAACGTGAAGTTTTCCCCAACAAAATCAGTAGAAATCGGCTATTTACCAGGAGACATACTCCCCTTCAACTGGGTAACAGTAATATTTCTGAGGGTATGGCTAAGAAGATTGTCAATAGCTCCTGCGACTCATAAAGACGCTAATTTAACAGAGGTGTTAATCCTTCGATGTCTCATCTAGAGATCGATTATATGACCATTTATATATTGTGATTTAAACAGTAATGGGACCTCGTAGAAATAGATAAAAAAAGCCTTCGTGATAAGGGACAATCATATTTAATATCCCTTTTGTTTCTGCCATGATCCCCACATCCACTCGAGCCCATGTATACAGCATGTTGTCTTAGGCTGCAAGGCGCCGACAGAACACTGACTATAGTCGGTCAGACGAAACCTAGCAATAGGCGGAGTCAGGCAGGCGGTAAACTAGTAACTAACGCCGACAGAACACCGACTATAGTCAGCCAGACGAAATCTAGCAATAGGCGGAGTCATGTAGGTGGTAAACCAGTAACTAACTAACGCCTACAGAACACTGACTGTAGTCGGTCAGACAAAACCTAGTAATAGGTGGAGTCAGGTAGGCGGTAAACCAGTAACTAACTAACGCCGACAGAACACTGACTATAGTCAGTCAGACAAAACCTAGTAATAGGTGGAGTCAGGTAGGCGGTAAACCAGTAACTAACTAACGCCGACAGAACACTGACTATAGTCGGTCAGACGAAACCTAGCAATAGGCGGAGTCAGGTAGGCGGTAAACCAGTAACTAACTAACGCCGACAGAACACTGACTATAGTCTGTCAGACAAAACCTAGCAATGAGCGGAGTCAGATAGGCGGTAAACCAGTAACTAACTAACTCCGACAGAACACTGACTATAGTTGGTGAGACGAAACCTAGCAATAGGCGGAGTCAGGTAGGCGAAAAACCAGTAACTAACTAACGCCGACAGAACACTGACTATAGTCTGTCAGACAAAACCTAGGAATGAGCGGAGTCAGATAGGCAGTAAAAAATGTAACTAACTAAATACAGCGAAAAGTACCGCAGAGTATTAACATAATTAAGTGTTCTCCCCAATGCCTATGTGGGAAATCAGTTTTGTGTCTTTCTCCATATGAAGGTAATGCATCTACAGTATAAGTAAACCCTATAGTAGTACGGTCATTCATTACACACCGGTAAGATCAAAGGAATGTGGCGGAGATGGAAATTAATTTGTCGGTTCTATTTGTTTACTCTTAACTGTTAAACAACCTGTAAGGAGGTTGTCTCATGCTGTTCAACTTGTTTACATTTATTTTCTAACAAGAACAAAATATGAAATGTCAATATATGAAGCCATAAAATCATCAATAATTCGGTTGGGAGTCGTGATACCGATAATGGTATTGCTCTAATGTATTAGGATATTTTTCTATGCTGTTTTATAACATCGCCAGGGCAGATGAAGTGTATATAACAAATTGAAAGAAAACGGGTTCTTTGAATAGACTTCGTCTTAAGGATGTGTGTGTTCCTTATAAACTGAAATAGGTGTTTACAGAGTAAGTCAGTATATAGGGTCCCGCGTCAATAGATATAGAACGCGGTGTTAAAAGGGCTTCTGTATATCTAGAACGCGGTGTTAAAAGGGCTTCTGTATGAGTAGTCAATGTCTTGGTATAAAACTATTTACGTACAAGGCTACATATAAATAGAAATGTTGTGAGAAAATAAAAATATTGGCCAGCATTTTGGATCTGACACTCATTGTATGGTTTTGGCAGCCTATTGTGTTTTTATTGGGCGGTCCAAACCTAATCAGCACCACACAATGGTGACTGGTTGATCCAGTGAGCGTACACCATAATGAAAAAAAACATCATGTACAATTTATTGTCCACAATTTAAATACAAATGGTGCCAAAATATGAGTATATTGAATGCGCCATGGGAAATGGAAAGCTCCCTTTGAATTGATAAAGATTTCATCGCCGAAACCTATATTATGAACAACGCATGGGCGTAATTTGAATTTCACCGTGTTTGGTGAAGTATAAGTCCTATCTCAACTGTAAACATTTTGTTTGGTAAATTGCTGAAAACAAATGTTGAACATTTCAAAGTTTAACGGCTACTATATCATGTTTTGACACAACAGCGATATTATTTCAATTCATAATAGTGTCTGGTTTTGATCTTTTAAAGTGCAAGTTGTTTTTTGTTTAATTGAGCACACCTGGCGCCGTACAATAGAAATACATTTCCCTTTTCTCTCGAATACAATATCCTCGATTGTCATTCCGTAATAAACCTGTTAAGTACACACTGTTATTTTATGACTGACGACTGAGAACTCCAGACAATACCGTGACTCCTAGGTACGGGACTACTGGCCATGGAAACGGTGACAGGAGACAATACCGTGACCCCTAGGTACGGGATTACTGGCCATGGAAACGGTGACAGGAGACAATACCGTGACTTCTAGGTACGGGACTACTGGCCATGGAAACGGTGACAGGAGACGATACCATGACCCCTAGGTACGGGACTACTGGCCATGGAAACGGTGACAGGAGACAATACCGTGACTCCTAGGTACGGGACTACTGGCCATGGAAACGGTGACAGGAGACAATACCGTGACTCTAGGTACGGGACTACTGGCCATGGAAACGGCGACAGGAGACGATACCATGACCCCTAGGTACGGGACTACTGGCCATGGAAACGGTGACAGGAGACAATACCGTGACTCCTAGGTACGGGACTACTGGCCATGGAAACGGTGACAGGAGACAATACCGTGACCCCTAGGTACGGGACTACTGGCCATGGAAACGGTGACAGGAGACAATACCGTGACCCCTAGGTACGGGACTACTGGCCATGGAAACGGTGACATGAGACAATACCGTGACTCCTAGGTACGGGACTACTGGCCATGGAAACGGTGACAGGAGACAATACCGTGACTCCTAGGTACGGGACTACTGGCCATGGAAACGGTGACAGGAGACAATACCGTGACTCCTAGGTACGGGACTACTGGCCATGGAAACGGTGACAGGAGACAATACCGTGACTCCTAGGTACGGGACTACTGGCCATGGAAACGGTGACAGGAGACAATACCGGGACCCCTAGGTACGGGACTACTGGTCATGGAAACGGTGACAGGAGACAATACCGTGACTCCTAGGAACTATTGGCCATGGAAACGGTGACAGGAGACAATACCGTGACCCCTAGGAACTACTGGCCATGGAAACGGTGACAGGAGACAATACCGTGACTCCTAGGAACTATTGGCCATGGAAACGGTGACAGGAGACAATACCGTGACCCCTAGGAACTACTGGCCATGGAAACTGTAACAGCGACTTCCAATTTACTTGCCACAATTAATTATTACACAACGCATTTAACCAACTTTTTTTTCGCTAAAGGGTTTAGAACCAGTGACACTATCTATAGGGATTAAGACGTTTCAGGTTTTTGGCGAAAATAATGATAGAGGAATACATACTACTGGTTTGTTCCTCGAAGACATGTCGTCAGTGATGTTTCAGAACTTATATGTATGAAAGGGGTTGTCAAGGGCTAAAAACAGGGACATCTCATTCTAGCGAAGAGCTCTTAACACACCCAAATAATGGCATACCAATGATTGTAAATAACACAGTTCAAATCATACAGTTCAAATCACACAACAAAATTACAAATGGCAGATACCATTTTTTCACAACCATTATTGACGATATCGCCAGCGAAAATATATCCAATGGATAGTTTGACTATTATATGGGTAGTTTGACATAATTACCGCATTTGTCATGGAGTAGCGTAAATCATTACCGTGTTACAATGTCTAACACTTGGTATAGTTGTACCGTGGAATAAAACCATGACGAAAACTACATATAATGATCTGGTTATTTCCTACACCAGAATATTTGAAACAGGACGATTATATTCCAAGTCATTAATTATATGTAACTGTAGCTGTTGTCGGACATAATCATTTTAAAACACAATCGCGACTCGTTCTCAGCTGTAGATGTCCAATGCGATACTAGATGATCTGTTTATTATCCTGATGACCTACACGATCTGTTTATTATCCTGATGACCTACTACACGATCTGTTTATTATCCTCACGACCTACTACATGATCTGTTTATTATCCTGACGACCTACTAGATGATCTGTTTATTATCCTGATGACCTACTAGATGATCTGTTTATTATCCTGATGACCTACTACACGATCTGTTTATTATCCTGATGACCTACTAGATGATCTGTTTATTATCCTGACGACCTACTAGATGATCTGTTTATTATCCTGATGACCTACTAGATGATCTGTTTATTATCCTGATGACCTACTAGATGATCTGTTTATTATCCTGATGACCTACTAGATGATCTGTTTATTATCCTGATGACCTACTACATGATCTGTTTATTATCCTGACGACCTACTAGATGATCTGTTTATTATCCTGATGACCTACTAGATGATCTGTTTATTATCCTGACGACCTACTAGATGATCTGTTTATTATCCCGATGACCTACTACACGATCTGTTTATTATCCTGATGACCTACACGATCTGTTTATTATCCTGACGACCTACTAGATGATCTGTTTATTATCCTGATGACCTACTAGATGATCTGTTTATTATCCTGATGACCTACTAGATGATCTGTTTATTATCCTGACGACCTACTAGATGATCTGTTTATTATCCTGACGACCTACTAGATGATCTGTTTATTATCCTGATGACCTACTAGATGATCTGTTTATTATCCTGATGACCTACTAGATGATCTGTTTATTATCCTGATGACCTACTAGATGATCTGTTTATTATCCTGACGACCTACTAGATGATCTGTTTATTATCCTGACGACCTACTAGATGATCTGTTTATTATCCTGATGACCTACTAGATGATCTGTTTATTATCCTGATAACCTACTAGATGATATGTTTATTATCCTGATGACCTACTAGATGATCTGTTTATTATCCTGATAACCTACTAGATGATCTGTTTATTATCCTGATAACCTACTACACGATCTGTTTATTATCCTGATAACCTACTAGATGATCTGTTTATTATCCTGATGACCTACTAGATGATCTGTTTATTATCCTGACGACCTACTAGATGATCTGTTTATTATCCTGACGACCTACTAGATGATCTGTTTATTATCCTGATGACCAACTAGATGATCTGTTTATTATCCTGACGACCTACTAGATGATCTGTTTATTATCCTGACGACCTACTACACGATCTGTTTATTATCCTGATGACCTACTACACGATCTGTTTATTATCCTGATGACCTACACGATCTGTTTATTATCCTGATGACCTACTAGATGATCTGTTTATTATCCTGATGACCTACTAGATGATCTGTTTATTATCCTGATGACCTACTACACGATCTGTTTATTATCCTGATGACCTACTAGATGATCTGTTTATTATCCTGATGACCTACTAGATGATCTGTTTATTATCCTGACGACCTACTAGATGATCTGTTTATTATCCTGATGACCTACTAGATGATCTGTTTATTATCCTGATGACCTACTAGATGATCTGTTTATTATCCTGATGACCTACTACACGATCTGTTTATTATCCTGACGACCTACTAGATGATCTGTTTATTATCCTGATGACCTACTACACGATCTGTTTATTATCCTGACGACCTACTAGATGATCTGTTTATTATCCTGATGACCTACTACACGATCTGTTTATTATCCTGACGACCTACTAGATGATCTGTTTATTATCCTGATGACCTACTACACGATCTGTTTATTATCCTGATGACCTACTACATGATCTGTTTATTATCCTGATGACCTACTACACGATCTGTTTATTATCCTGACGACCTACTAGATGATCTGTTTATTATCCTGACGACCTACTAGATGATCTGTTTATTATCCTGATGACCTACTAGATGATATGTTTATTATCCTGATGACCTACTAGATGATCTGTTTATTATCCTGATGACCTACTAGATGATCTGTTTATTATCCTGACGACCTACTAGATGATCTGTTTATTATCCCGATGACCTACTAGATGATCTGTTTATTATCCTGATGACCTACACGATCTGTTTATTATCCTGATGACCTACTAGATGATCTGTTTATTATCCCGATGACCTACTAGATGATCTGTTTATTATCCTGATGACCTACACGATCTGTTTATTATCCTGATGACCTACACGATCTGTTTATTATCCTGATGACCTACTAGATGATCTGTTTATTATCCTGATGACCTACTAGATGATCTGTTTATTATCCTGATGACCTACTAGATGATCTGTTTATTATCCTGATGACCTACTAGATGATCTGTTTATTATCCTGATGACCTACACGATCTGTTTATTATCCTGATGACCTACTACACGATCTGTTTATTATCCTGATGACCTACACGATCTGTTTATTATCCTGATGACCTACTACACGATCTGTTTATTATCCTGATGACCTACACGATCTGTTTATTATCCTGATAACCTACTACACGATCTGCTTATTATCCTGACGACCTACTACACGATCTGTTTATTATCCTGATGACCTACTAGATGATCTGTTTATTATCCTGATGACCTACACGATCTGTTTATTATCCTGACGACCTACTAGATGATCTGTTTATTATCCCGATGACCTACACAATCTGTTTATTATCCTGATGACCTACTAGATGATCTGTTTATTATCCTGATGACCTACTAGATGATCTGTTTATTATCCTGACGACCTACTAGATGATCTGTTTATTATCCCGATGACCTACACAATCTGTTTATTATCCTGATGACCTACTAGATGATCTGTTTATTATCCTGATGACCTACTAGATGATCTGTTTATTATCCTGACGACCTACTAGATGATCTGTTTATTATCCTGATGACCTACACGATCTGTTTATTATCCTGATGACCTACTAGATGATCTGTTTATTATCCTGATGACCTATATGCTCTTTTGACAAACGACATAACGCCGGGAGTCCGGTTAACCCTCCGAATCCTGAGTAGGTTTTACTTCATGTCTGTATTATATTTTATGATGTCAATCACCTTCATAGATATTTCCTTGGTTCCTTGACTTCCGCCGGATTGGTAGGTGTTGTTGATTAAGTAGGAGACGTTATACTCCCCGGAACACCTGGTCCTGTTCTTCCTGATCTCTTTACAAATCTATATTTCGATGTTTTTATCCTCATTTTGTTGATTTTGAGTTAGAATTACAGTTTTTCAATGTCGGTAATCTCTGTTGATTTCCTTTGTCCATTCTCATATTTTTGTAGTAATTCTCACTTGTGTGCTGAGCCTGGTGACACAGCGATATATTTTCTTACTTTTACCAGATTTAGTCAATTCAACTTTATAAATATTGTAAATGAATAACCCGTACATAAGAAATGATTATAAATAAATACATATCATGCTACCTCGCGACCCTTGTTAGTTGTCTCTTATATCCCTCTAATGATGTATATATAATGTAACAGGGGACGTGGAGTCTATACACGCATAGGTAAGATTTACCATCCTCGTGTCCTTGACAGCGAGTTCATAGGCATATCCAAACCCGGTATAAAACCTAAGGTTACAATGTTTGGTCGTTATGTTTCCATGGTAACAATACTTTATAAAGGTCACAGCAGGGAGCACCACGTACCCATCCGATATATATGGTGTTGTGTCGCCTTAGAGGTATAAGGAGGGTGTTAGCACGGCGTGACAAAGTGTGTAGGTTTACTATTGATCTTTTTTGTTATATTGATTGGTAATCATCTGATTCATTCTTAACTACCAATACATAATCTTAAGCTAATTATTTTCATTCAATAACCAGGGTTTCATATAATTGTTTACATTCTACAATACTTTGTTACAAAGGCCTTGCACGTGTACCCACTTTTACGTATAATCTAAATATGGTATATTTCAATCAATTTACTTAACTACAAATATTCCAAGACTTCAATTATCTATAAAACCATTTGCTCGATTAGAAAATGTAACGTGTCGACAAAACATAGCCGACACCGCTATAATCATCAATACGTATCAAATTGTAATTAATAGCAAATAATGATATTTCGTCTTTAACAAATCATGTCACCTCTCGAACAAATCCCGGTTGTTTAAGGCCCAATCTGATACATTACGATACAGTATGTTAGACATATATATGAACGTGTACGGTATTCTCTGTGTATGTCCACACACCTGGAGAGACGGCACTCGGTACATATATATTAACCGTCGACAACTCGACACTTAGGATCTACTTATAATCCACAGACGATACCACAAAGGAACAGTATTTAAGTATAGTTTACGACTTTGATTTTATCCTATAATCGCTCGAACAGTTTGGTTTGGTTTATTTAGTTTAACGTCCTATTAACAGCTAAGGTCATTCATCATGATAAAGTCCAAGCACCTATTCAAACTATACGGATGACGTGTTTGTCCGGATTTGAACTAATGACCAATCTCACCATATGTAGAAATTGACAGTGTAACCGATGACTTATAGCTATCACTGAAATGTTAAGACAAGTGATAGTACGTGATAGAAGTGTGTTGATATAGCTACCACACGTGTGTTGATATAGCTACCACACGTGTGTTGATATAGCTATAACAAGTGTGTTGATATAACTACCACACGTGTGTTGATATAGCTATAACAAGTGTGTTGATATAGCTGTAACACGTGTGTTGATATAGCTATGACACGTGTGTTGATATAGCTATGACACGTGTGTTGATATAGATATGACACGTGTGTTGATATAGCTATGACAAGTGTGTTGATATAGCTATAACACGTGTGTTGATATAGCTATGACACGTGTGTTGATATAGCTATGACACGTGTGTTGATATAGATATAACACATGTGTTGATATAGCTGTAACACGTGTTGATATAGCTATAACACGTGTGTTGATATAGCTATGGCACATGTGTTGATATAGCTATAACACATGTGTTGATATAGCTATAACACGTGCGTTGATATAGCTATGACAAGTGTGTTGATATAGCTATGACACGTGTGTTGATATAGATATAACACATGTGTTGATATAGCTATAACACATGTGTTGATATAGCTATAACACGTGCGTTGATATAGCTATGACAAGTGTGTTGATATAGCTATAACACATGTGTTGATATAGATATAACACATGTGTTGATATAGCTATAACACATGTGTTGATATAGCTATAACACATGTGTTGATATAGCTATAACACGTGTGTTGATATAGCTATAACACGTGTGTTGATATAGCTATGACACGTGTGTTGATATAGATATAACACATGTGTTGATATAGCTGTAACACATGTGTTGATATAGCTATAACACGTGTGTTGATATAGCTATGACACGTGTGTTGATATAGCTATAACACGTGTGTTGATATAGCTACCACACGTGTGTTGATATAGCTGTAACACGTGTTGATATAGCTATAACACATGTGTTGATATAGCTATGACACGTGTGTTGATATAGCTATGACACATGTGTTGATATAGCTATAACACATGTGTTGATATAGATACAACACATGTGTTGATATAGGTATAACACGTGTGTTGATATAGATACAACACGTGTGTTGATATAGCTACCACACGTGTGTTGTTATAGCTATAACACATGTGTATATATAGCTATCACAACTGAAACTCATCGTAGGGACTTGATAAGTATAACACAATAACATACCAGCAGTCTTTGGAGACCTGTTGAACCGATCAGATCGTCCAGAGAGATTAAACGTTAACAGATTCAAACAAAATATTCTATTTATGGTTTCAAAAGACAAGTATTGTACCGCATTGTCGGTTCATATCAGCATGCAACCATCCGTATGGCGATCATCAATTCAGCAGATTATCTGTTCAAGGTGTTTACATCAAACTATTGACAAAGTCACCACAAAGTGTAGATATATCGTACCTAAGACGGGGTTTATATTGGTGATTCTAAGCAGGCGTGAAAGAAGGTGATTTGGTGATATAAGTATGACATATGATAATTAGGGAGATAACACTTTACCAATATTGTATTCTAATGAAGTCAAGTTGATGGCAGATACATGTCCGTAAAATAACGTTAAGTTTTAATATTCTAATCAACAAACGCAAATCACTATAAACATTACAGGCTCATACAAATTATCCAACGTAGATTTTGTCCTTTATGTACTGGACATAGCTTTATAAACAGAGATTAACCCGCGTCAGGTATATACACTATAAAGCTGAAATCATAGCTTAAAGTAAAACATAGGTTTATCAACGTAAATTGTACACGTATCATAGTTTGATTAACATACAAAATTACCAAGGTAAACTACACAAAACTTAGTTTCATTAACGTACAAAATTAGCAACGTAAATTATATACAAATCGTAGTTTCATTAACGTACAAAATAACCAACGTAAATCATATACAAATAATGGTTTCATTAACGTACAAAATAACCAACGTAAATTATATACAAATAATGGTTTCATTAACGTACAAAATAACCAACGTAAATTATATACAAATAATGGTTTCATTAACGTACAAAATAACCAACGTAAATCATATACAAATAATGGTTTCATTAACGTACAAAATAACCAACGTAAATCATATACAAATAATGGTTTCATTAACGTACAAAATAACCAACTTAAATTATATACAAATAATGGTTTCATTAACGTACAAAATAACCAACGTAAATTATATACAAATAATGGTTTCATTAACGTACAAAATAACCAACGTAAATCATATACAAATAATGGTTTCATTAACGTACAAAATAACCAACGTAAATCATATACAAATAATGGTTTCATTAACGTACAAAATAACCAACTTAAATTATATACAAATTGTAGTTTCATTAGCGTACAAAATAACCAACGTAAATCATATACAAATCGTGGTTTCATTAGCGTATAACATTACCAATGCAAATTACGTGTATATACAAATCATAGTTTCATTAACGTACAAAATAACCAACGTAAATTATATACAAATAGCTGTTTAGTTAACATACCCATCAGCTAAGCAAATTTTATGTCCAACTGAATTTTTTTTTAAGTACAAACTTATAGCCCAAAAGAAAGTATACAATACAAAAATATATATTTATACAGGTATATATTCATTTAAACTGAATATTAATTGCCATCTGTGGGCACTGACAATACTAGACGAAGCCACGGGGTGTATATATGTTAACACAAAGAGTGAATGATATGTAAACTATTGGTGTAACAGCCAAAACCATATTGAAAATAACGTATTGATGAGCTCGTTTTGACATTATCTGAGCAAGACGCAATTATTCAGCAATAAAAAGTACTTTTTATAAGCTAGCACGAATTTCTTTAATCAATTAGTACAAGAACTTTAAACTAATAAAGATGAGTTTTTTTCTTTTTTTAGATGACGAGTCAGCACTGTTCAATCCGTATTGTACGAGTCATACTCTTATGGAGTGGATCAGAAAAAAGTGTCGTTGTGAAGATGACAGTAAGTATATCCTGGAGTTTAAACATAAACAAAAGACAGGTTATTGCGGTCTAGTAACATACATCCTAAACAAAGTGTATTCATTAATCGGCAGTAAATATTAAATATTGAATACTTTTAATTAAGATAGCATTATCAATACACGTTAAACGTGTTTTAGTAAATATGTTTCACCAATGTCAATATGATTTCAATTTGTCCCATTTCAACTCGAAATAACAATGATAGTATACTTACCTTTTAATTTGACACTTTTTGCATTAAAATACAAAACATTCACAGTTTGAATAGCATACAAACGATTTATACATATTCATCAAGGTATGTAAAGTAAAGAATGCATTCAAACTTGTTGATAACTGATCGCTACTATTAAATACCAGTACTAACTGGTGGGGAAAATCCCCCATGTGAAGATGATTACTGAAGATTATACAATTCTCTGGTGACATGACGGTTATTTAGCACCCCTGATAACTTAGCACTGTGCTCTTAAGTAGCTTACTAAGCATTCCTATATAGGTCAACCCTGTCTGTGGTAGTTAAAGGGCCCTAAATGTTCTCATCTAATTGGCAGTTGAATATCAACATAACCTAATATACATACATACAAAATGGAATATTCTCCTTATATTATGGCTTCTACATTGCTTAGATAAAAACCCAACAAACAGATGTCTTCTAATACGATTTCGCGATCGTTCCAGATATTTTTCAAGTCTTTCTTTTAAACACAAATAATTATCGTTACTTTCTGCATGCAATGTCTAAATTTTATTATTGTTGAGTCTTTTCCACCTCCTGGTTTTATAAATGTTCTCTACCTGTTTCGAGCTCTGTAGTCGTCTTCTATGACCAAAACAATATATTTTAAGCATCACTGATCATTTCTAGAAACAAGAAACAGCTGTATAATTCATTTAAGCTCTACAGTATCCAGCTGTCAATTTGCTTTGAAAGGTGCTTATATCCTGCGTGCCATTTGTGCAATCCTTCGAGATTAAACATGATAAGACACTGCTGGTAGACTTCTATCGCGCTTGATCCATTTTGGTTCATTTAAATAGTAACACGGTTAGGAATATACATACAAAAGTATGTATGTACATAACGTTCCTTTGAATTCCAATTTTTAGAAATTATGAATTTTATTGAATTATGTGTCTTTGGCGCCTCCCAATCCAGGTTTTTGACATTTATTCGACCTATATCGATTTTTTTAGTCCCTTAGTATCACTAACGAGTCCTAGAGGGACAAAACAGCTGTATGGCGAAGTTTCACTTTGGCGCTACTTTATCTATCTCTCAATTTGCTTTAAAAGGAACTTATATCTTTTGTCTCTTGTACAATCCTTGGTAGAGGCACCGGTTGAGAATATTCATTCGTAGTTCATGTTATTTCAATTTTTTTTTTCTGAATTGCCACCCTTTTTGCCTCGAACAACACCGAAGAACGATTGATGCACTTCTATACTACTACTTAATTACTAGTATCTATACTACTACTTAATTATCTATACTACTACTTAATTATCTATACTACTACTTAATTATCTATACTACTACTTAATTATCTATACTACTACTTAATTATCTATACTACTACTTAATTAATCAAATTAGGCGATTCATTGGTGTATCTTTTGGTATCATATGGTGGTTATACCATGGAAAAGTATTATTCTCACAAATACAAAAGTTAAGATATGTTCATTCTGAGATACAAAGCGATATAAACATAATAGAAAGTATATACTGAGTTTGTTACTAGTGCCAAACAACACCTTGCAGAAAACATTATCCAAAATATGATTAAGTAATTGTGCAGTATGTATATTCCATTGTATTATGTATTTCGTGTATTTTCTTTCTTCTTTATTTCTGACCGAGTATGATTTTCGCTAAACATTATATTTTCAAACACATAGAGATAAAATTGAACATAGAAGTGTTGTAGACCAAGGACATGATTTGACCATTCAATGATGACTTATCTTTACAGTTACGATAGACCTTGTCGATCTCGAGGGTCAGGTGAAGAATCTCCCAACCCGACCTAAAGACTACGCCAGCGAGATGGTCACAGGACGTGAGACATACGTGTTAATACGAGTCGAACGTAAGTATTCACGTGATTATCACGTGATAAAACTTCAACACTACCTGACGTGTCTGTAGCATTGAACATTAATATAGGACTTCGTTATACTTTTTGTTGGTGTCTCAGTGATTAAAAATATAATAGAATAAGTTTGATTAATTACACCAGCTTGTGAATATGGAAGTGTTCATGATATTACTTTGTTCAAACAACAGAACGCAAAGATACAGAAATAAGATGAAATTTATCCGATGCATGTCTTATACGAAATTATTGACAATGACATGTATATGATAGAATCATGAATATATGAATGGTATCCAATTAACATTTTATACCAAATATGGATTATCAATTGAAGTGGTAACTGTAGCATTGCGAATACCAATTATCCAGTATTATCAACACATCGCAACAGAGATTTTTAAGTACAATACATCATCATTCCACACATTTCAGCAATGAACCTGTTTCAGCGGCACTATTGAAGCTTTATGCCATTTACAAGCCAGGATATAATTGCGTCATTATGAAGAGCAAACGCGCAATGCGTATTTGATTGCTATCCAAACAACCATACCCGTCATTAAATAACAGTCACCCAGAGTCAAATATGCTAATAATTGCATATAATATTGTACGGATAACAACTCATTTGGCCCTGGCGTTAAATCAATAACCACCATCATTACCACACCGACCAGTATTGAATATCAATCAAGGCCTTTATCATCAAGGTCGTTTTCCTGTAGACATTTCCTCCGACTTGAAGATTTATTTTAATTATTTCCATTGACATTTGCAACGTTATTGAAAAATTGATTCTGTTCTGCATATTTACAATGAAATCAATGTATAAAAGCGTTTGACAATACCGCAGTATGAATCACACTACTAGAGTGAGTCGTATTACAGGTTGGTTGTGTATGGATATTTCTTAAATCAATATTAACAAACAGGTTATCAATGTGGATTATCCCCGGAATAAACAGTGTATATTAATGGACTTGGTAGTTCATATCAGTGAATGTATTGTACCGATACGTAGCCATTAAAAATATGAGCTCAATAGGTAATGTTTTGATAATTACTAAATCACAAAATCCTGAATCAATCTGATAACAAAACATATCAATTCTCTTTGCCAAGATTAGAATAGGTAACTTTCAGTTGTGACACCATTTTACTCTTTGCCACCAGAATAGCACTACGAGCTTTTATACAGAACGTACGATGTAAAGCAAAAGGTCTAATATATCAATCACAGACACAAACTTTCGGCGATAGTCACTTACTGAAAAAGCTTTGTCCTTACTATTTCACCAGAAAAAATATACAATTGCAATATATCTGAATGCCGTAACAGTAATTTTACATTTCAACAATCTAGCCTGTGATAAGACAGAGTGAAGAATGATATTGACCAGAATACATATCATCCTAAAGCCCTGCTAACTCATATCGGTCTATCTGATGAATATGTTATCGGTTTCAGATTATCATTCCACAAGCCACTCCGGTAATCTTTACGTACTTTACATATCTCCTTAAGTAGTATACATTATTTACCCTGGTCATAAACTGTACAGACTGGTGGAGTGAAGTGTAAGTAAACCTGTATGTCAATACCAGGTTTTGGCTGATGTATATCGTGTCACTTACGTTAACGGAAAAAAATATTTACATTTCTACGTATTAAATTATAATTTAGTCTTATAAATAATTTTGTAAAAAAAAAAAAAAAAAAAAACTTATAACACGTTTATATGATAAAATAAAACTTTTCTATATAAGCGTTACCTTGGGAGCCATGAACAGTATACACTGTGAATTGATTGCTGTTGAATTGATAACTAACGATCGATCATAAGCAGTACTTAATTAATCATAACATAAGGTTTCTCATTGATAAATATTAAATGAGGTTAATATTAATACTGGATATTGGAGAAGTTTCGGTCTGATATTGGATGTACAGCAGTAATCTAACCATCTACAAGTAAATTTTAACCATTATAAGGTTAAACAATACTGTTAAAACCATCTACAAGTAAATGTTAACCAGTATAAGGTTAAACAATACTGTTAAAACCATCTACAAGTAAATGTTAACCATTATAAGGTTAAACAATACTGTTAAAACCATCTACAAGTAAATGTTAACCATTATAAGGTTAAACAATACTGTTAAAACATATATTTCAGGGAGTAAGGGGGATAGATTCGGGATAATTTCACTGTCGGCACAGCAAATGTAACTGACATAATTCTCACATACTTTACAGGGTTATCCCGCAGTTGCTAGGGCAGGGATAGATCGATGTCACAAAGAGGGTACAGACAGCTGGCACGCTCTATATTATGTTGCTCAAAATAACGTAACGCCTTCATTTTCCGTTGAGTGACCATGTCGAAAATGGTGACGTCATCAATTTTGACGCACATTCCATTGTTGATGGCGCGATGAAAAACTTGCATTTGCTTGCAATTATATGAGAAAAGTAATCAAACATGGGTCTGTTCCGCGAACAAGGATATCTCAACCTTCGTTTAAGAGTTCAATTGGCCAAACTCTTACACTTTGGTTGCGATAACCCAATCCATGTTAGACTTCATCAACTTTGTTTAGTCGACATGAGATCGTTACCATTGATTCCTAAGCGAAAAGAAGGTACCAACATCTTGTGCTTCTTTTGAACGGTTCTTTGTAGTAAGAACTTCATTTGAATCCATGCAATTAATGTTCAAGTCCATGCATAATTCACATTTATGTTTCAGGATGTAACGACGGGAAGTTTAGCTATACATCTCTACTCAACAACCTTGCTGAAGTAAATCCTGAACTGAACGGTAAGATAGCTTACGTGATGCTACAGTACCGCGTTATTATATAAACCAACAGTAAATACGGATGTGCATTGGGGAAGTGAATTTCTTTTTTGTAAGTTAAGTTAATGGCAAATTACTAAAGAAACAGGTACTAGATTCGATAAAAAGGTGTAGCAAGAACTGATATGCTGGGAATATAGCCACAATGCATATGATTAAAGTCTTTATGTATTTCTAAAAATTCGATAAACAATCAATACATTCAAGGGAAAAGTTCGTAACACTGATCAGAAATAAATGCATTAATAATCATAGGACACGCATTGTAACACAGAAAGACACAATACAATGTTGTCATACAAGTTCAATATAAAATGTATATCATAGACATTCCGTTGATAACTGAGGCCAACATGCAGCGTATTTGGCATTGAAATCAGACACGTATCCAGTATATATTGCACTTGATCAAAACAGTATTTCCAGTGTTGAGGGTAATGTTTCTTTAAACAGAACTTCGACTTTACTCTAACTTACCCTATCGGGGGAAAATACACCAAGAAAGGTAATCCAACCAATGTTTCCTATAGGATAACCTCAGTAGCAATTTCTTTCCCAGTTACCAATAAAATATTCCTAACCGGTAAGTACCTATTACAGTGGACTCTGCGTAAAACCGGACACCTTTAGGACCATAAAATAAAGCCGGTTTGTAGAGAGTTAAAAAAAAAATTAAAAGATATATATTATAAAGATGTCATTGTTCATTATTCATGCATATACAAATTTTGAATTGATTAACATAATTTAATTCAACACTGGCAATATGACACTATGTGTACGTTACTTCGGTTGAAAACAATCACTGATTGTTGCTTGTTTTAAGAGGCCTTCCACTGAGTCCGAACAAGCAACCGATCTGACATTTTCTTCAAGTGCAGGTTTCCAATCTGAGTAATTAGCCTCGATTTCTAATTGGTCCTTAATGTTGGCGGCTGTCGCGAGATCAATGTTTGTTAATAATATAAACGGAGTAATACAAAAGGCATGTCGTCATCATCATCCGCGAAGGGGAAGCCAGCCAGCATGAAACATTTCTTAATTACGATACATTTACAAACAAGTAACATTATGGGTATAAATTGACAAAAATGCAATCTTTATTGTACGTAACAACTGTTTAGGTGTTTATCCAGCCATAGCCACCTGTGCACAATGACGTTTAATTGTCAATTGATAATTTACCTGTGCGGCAATTACAACTGTATAAACACTCGTTTGGAGCCCCTACCGCTTCCAGGGAAACATCAATGGGACCGACGCTGATTTATACAGAGTAGATTTACTAGTATAGAAGAAATGGGGCCGGAATATAAGGCCGGATAACGGAATAGACAGTGTCCGGAATATAAGGCCGGATAACGGAATAGACAGTGTCCGGAATATGCAGAGTTTATTTACTATAAATAAAGAAGACAGAGTCCGGTTTGGACAAAGTGCACTGCAGTATGTATATATTTTTTTTTAAACTCGAGTTGATTGTTATGTAATATTACTTGCATGTTTCCGTTTCAGTTAAGCTATCTAGTATGTCCAGACCCACGACGAGAACGAATAAGAATAAGAAACAGAAACCCCAAGTGAAGCAGATGAAGACGGCGCGTCAGGAGTCCTCTCAGGGCAAGAGGCCAGGGAGCAGCGAGAAGCCAAAGAAATCAGCCAAATAAAAGTGCCACGTTTACGGATATTCTTACAGTGCTGTTAGATTGTATACTTGCTCGCATGCGACAGTTTGAAATGATAATATTATCAAATCGGTCGCATTATCAACACATTATTTCTTCATATTTACATATCTTAGCAATGACGTTTCTGGTAGTTTACAACAATGACATTTGTGAATAGATACTACTATCGTGAAGAGTTCAATGTATGTGTATTTGCAAGGCCATGACATAATGTAATAATTTATTTTCACGGAAGAAAATACCTACATGTAGTAGGTTAATGTGTTCTTGGATCCGTCCCTGTGTACATATTTTGCATTATATTGAATACGTAGAATAAATCCCTATCAAACACTCTAATGTTATTCTTAGTGATTTTGCTTTTTTCATCAGTTCTTTCTTTTGTTAATATGTCGACACACCTAATGTCAAAGAGCAGACATGTCACGTTGATAGCTGCAATCGTAAATGTTATAATGAAATACAAACCGGTGTTTCAACAAAACACAAAAATACCACGAAACGTGATCTTCAAATCTGGAAAACAATTACGTTAAGTAAACAAGTACCACTTGAACATTGCATGCGAGTGTTCCACAAGAACCCAAATGTGAACACAGAAATCTTTGTTTATACATGCGCAACTGACAACAAACGTGGACAACGTTATCGTTTTTAAGGCTTAGAAATATGATGAAGCGCCTTTGTTCTCTTGCCTCTTCTTGATATTTGCAAAAGCTTTGTATTCCAAGAAAGGAAGGCGAACATCGAACCAAATTTATGATTGTGAACGACATATTTCAGATATATTTTTAAGGGTTTTCCAGCAGAGCAGTGTAATAACCATGGAATCAAAGTGCTTCTCGGCTTATCACGATTATCCCGATAGATAGTATCTACTGAATGACAAACATAAGAGTCTAAATTCTTAGCGGACTACTTATAGACTTAATATGCTATCATTCTGATAGTTTCTTTCAATACCGATATTTCATAATGCTATTTAAGCACCATTACACATATCTATCTCACATAAAACAACATTAAACACATACATGCCAAATATAGCTTGTTTATTTAAAAAAATAAACGATTACTCAGTGCACTTTTGTACAAGCAAGTTAAAATAAGTATTCATAATTTCCCAATAACTATTAATGAATCTCTTAAATATTAATTTCTTACTAAGTTTAAAATAAATAAACAAATGTATAATGTACTAACTAATTTGCAGTTTCCTAATAACGAATTATAATGAATTTCTTACATGTAAATATATTGACGACATATTGACACCTACCTACCTACCTACCTACCTACGTTCACATAGGTTTCCTCTTAATATTAGATCCAATGCGCTTCTATCTAGGAAAACAACCGTCATTGATATATGTTAGTATAACTTGTTTTGCAATTAACTTAACTACCAATTGATATTGAAACTAAGCATGTATGTAGAAAAACAATGTATCATTCACCGATATTTCAAATGTATCAAACTGCAATTCAAAATGAGCGTCAACACAAAACATGCACATTGATGAGCAGATAAAAAACGGCATCCATATACCCAAGCCATTAAACTCAACTATTACAAACAATGATATGTCATGAAACACACTTCTCTCTAAAGAAAATCGCGTTCAATGGTCATTTGATGACATGTCTAAATTAAAAAATAATTAGAGACACCAAAAATATTAATTAACATTCAGAAGACTGCATTTAAGCCCGAAGCAAACGTTTACAATAAATTGAAATTGTTCTTATAAAGTATACAACCTTATCACTTAAACAAAGCGAATGTATACAAAATACACAAATTGATATACATACGATCATACAAAAATAATTGTCGCCTGAAATTTGCGCGCGACTCGCGTATAATTTGAATAGGTAGATATTCTGTTACTGAATTAATAAAAACCTATAAATATAAAGCAACACAGTATCTTGTTTATGCTGTACACAAATGTCGTTCCTATTGAACTCGGTACCAGTCACCAATTAAAAAGCCAATCAGTGGCGTATATACTTCTAAAATAAAGCATGAAAATTTCTACAAATATATAAACAATAGCTGTGTTCACTGTAATAAAATCAATAAATCAACACAATACATAGTTCAAAAAGAAAAAAAAAGTATTACAATACCACATGGGAATATTGGTTCTTTTTCCAAACCTTAAATGGAACTTTATCAAGGTTTAAATACTGGTATTAACATAAAAATACGCATACTGATTCACTACAATATATGAATACAAACACGTGAAAAATCTTTTGTGGAAAAGAGTAAATCAAATATACCTTTCCTTGACGGTATGCTGATAAAATCTCGTTGTAAGTCATGTAAAAAGTAAACAAAAATTAACGGAGGACCTTTAGTATTAACCCCTAAGTCTTTACAATATAAACGTGCTTCAAAATAAATCTTATATCATACATTAATTAGCGTTGGTGACTTTACACATCCAATTTAAATCTAAGTAGATTTGGTATAGTTACTCCAAACAAACCAGAACAGCTGAGATCAGTGTCATACAATACGTGCACTTCTTAAATAAGTAGTAGATTATTGAGTATAACTGTCATGCACTACTTAAACAATAAGTAGATAATTATAATGGAGTATTACTTTAACTGTTGTCAATTACATGCCCGCGATAAACACATTTAAATTCATATATATTAACAGTGATATGTATAGTATTTTATCTGTAAATCACAATGAGCATTAGATAAACATCGGCACATGACACTGCCATATCACATCCTACTATTCAATGGCGTTATCATCAGACTATGAAACATAATGGTGATGCGTGACATTAGTTGGTGTCAAATTTACACAGAACATGATTTTGAACGACACATCGTCAAGTCACTTCCTGATAATTACCAAATTACGATAGTCAAACAAAAGACAATGTCTATAAAACTGTTTATATTACATGCTATTTTTAATTATGTTTTTATATGTAATATACCATTGAATAATTATCGTTATCTTATCCGGAACTGATATGTTTTGAATCATATAATATAATCAAGTGTAATTGTGTGTATCTTTAGGTAGTCATTTTTAAAATCTCCTGAATACAGCGAAATACATCACCTGATAAATAAATGATAAAAATAAAAGTACTCAAATAAATTAACATTTTCATAACTGACATTAGCAAGAAGGTTGAGTATCAGTCAAGAGTCATGCAGTTTTCAATATATTAACGTACATTATGAATGTATCAATACCACCACGTACTGTATATACCGGTGAGGAGTCAAAAATAAATAATTCAAATAAACCCCCCCCCCCTTTTTGGGGGGGGGGGGGGGGGGGGGGGGGGGGCGAAATTACTTTCACAAATACAATTAAGTTTTGGTTTATCAACAAGTAAAGTCATATTTCACGAATCAGTTGAATACTCTGTTGAGATTGAAATTCTATTCATAATTGAAATATTACTACTCTTCATACAGAAAGCAAAGGTTCTTCATTAGAAGCTCCATAATGACCTCAAAATGTTTTCATTAATATAACTGTATTTTGACAAACTTCAGATGAAAAAAACTTTCGGGCTATTGATAAATTATAACTGATGTTTCTTTTTGTTATTTAAGAAATAATTAACGATGATTCGTGTATTATTGCAGGATATACAACGAGGACGAGGATATTTTGCAATTGAATTAATAACGAAGGCCGCAGGCCTGAGTTATTAATTAAAATTGCAAAATATCCGAGTCCGAGTTGTATATCCTGCAACAATACACGAGTCAAAGTTGATTATTTCTATTCTACCATGTACTGTTTAGTTCTGAGATGGACCTCTTTCTAATAGAAAAACAGCAAAGAAACCCCGAGAAAACCTTGTAATTTATTTCTTGAGTATTGCATTATTTGTTGATGAAATATACAGGCAATTCAGTACTACGCTCAAGAGCATCTATCATATGGCATTGATTTTGAAAATTAAAAAAAGGAGAAAAAAAAAGAAAAATAGGGGGCCTCCATAGGATTCGAACTCGCGTCGTGATAAAAACTTATTGAAAGACTAACCCATTAGCCCACTCGGCTATAGTAACCTTTTATAAAACGGGTGAATATTAGATATATAAAATTGTTACAGCCGTGACTGCCGACCGTGTATTATTGGCACGAGCATGGGTTATTGGAAAATAATACATGGTTTTAAACCAATCAAAACTGGTGTTGCATAGCAAACATGGTAGAATTTCATATAACTCCGGTCTGCTGTTTGTGACTTTGATATTACAATAACAAAATATGCTGTTAATGACAGCAGAACATGTATCAAGTAAATTTTCGCTGTGAATCCTTATCTTTACATTGAACATTATGCTCATGTAAGCAAGGTGTTTGGTTTCGATATATCATTCTGATCAATCATAAATTAAAACACATTAAAATCCCATAACCGATAATACACGATTTGCTTTACTATCAGCTTACATAGTGCCATGGTAAAATCCCTACAACAGGACGTAGTCACTACAAATATGAATCGTTTTAATGTGTTTTGCATAACTTTAAATAGCACGAGAATCATATTTTCACATCAATAACATTAGTTTCGGCTAAAATAGCCACAATCAGAAATACGACATAGAGCACTATAAGAATAATGCCGTACATGCGAGACATTCTAAATTTGGATAATGGAACGATCGTAAGAGACACTATCAGGCTCAGCATGAGGAATGCGGCTAACACAACCTCTTCGAATGTTATCTCGAGCTGAAATGGAAAACAAATGAAATATGTATATCACTTCTTCGAAGTATCCATGTTCCATTTTACGACAGATAATCAATTTGCAGCTTACAAACTGATAAGTGTGATGATTTAATTTCCCCAATAGTTAATTTTCCCTTTCTAGATAGCAACGTAACTGCATCCTTAACATACGGTGTTTCCATGTCCTTGTGATATTCAATGGTGCGTGTTCCCATTATCACGATTTCTGTGACAGATGTTCACTACCGACAGAGAAATTTACAACACATAGGTGTAGGTTACGAAGACCTTAGGAGAGCTTTATGGTCCACATCTTGATTTCCTTTGGAAATATTCTTTATTCTTATGCGAGTCAGACGTGTTTGATGTTTACAGTTGAAATGCACAGTAATTTCCTTGTCAACACAAAATCAGACTGTGACTTAACCCTGATTTCACCTTAATTAGGTTAATTTGGTAGGTATGGTCAATGGAGCAAAAAGAGTGAGAAGACGCATATTCTTCCGGATCAGCTGATCTTATTCCACTTGTACCTTTTCTCGATGCAAATATATAGTTTTTAATTAATTTTGCGCTCGTTTAATTGAATTTAAGTATGAATCATGGCTTCATTATGATGTAGGTATTCTTTGTTGTTTTCTTACAAGTATACTACGTGGTGCAATTGTGTGCTTAAGATGTACACCCAATTATTGTGATATATTTCAATGTGATGTCAATGTTTTGATTATCGGTTATTTCAATCGACATTGAAACTTACCTGATAGTTGTCACCATTTTTAATTGTTGCTACAGTGAACGGTATTCCGATACCGAGGAGTAGATCTGGTGGGCGATAAGGAAAAAAAGGAATGGTGCAAAACATTTAAGACAAGATTATTCAAAACGTACGCTATCTAAAACGTAAATACGTTTAGTTTTACAGGTTCAAAATTCCAACTATACCTATGAACAAGGTCCTTTTATAGACGTTACGTCCCAATAAGAATCGTTATGATTATGAACTAACTATATATACTGGTGTTGGACTATGTACATGTCCCTTGTCTTCCGAATACATACAATATCGAACGCAAATTGATATTTATTTGGCTTAAACCGTTGCATACAAAGTGTCTTTTCATGCATTTCATGATCATATCTATCGATTTAGACGACCATCAGCTAACAATGTCTCAAATATAATATATTCTGTAGAAATCCCAGCTATTCCCATTACGTCTTTAGAAAATTCAATTAGTGAAATGGATTTAAGGTGGCGCTCTCACGTGAAGTGTCAATAACAGGGGCGCCAAACAACAAAGTAGCCCATGAGAAGGTAAGGAGTACTTTAAAATAACGCTCTCGCCAGCGTACTACTGAAATCATACAATATCACAGTATGAATTTATCAATTATACTTTAAAATAACGCTCTCGCCAGCGTACTACTAAAATCATACAATATCACAGTATGAATTTATCAATTATACTTTAAAATAACGCTCTCACCAGCGTACTACTGAAATCATACAATATCACAGTATGAATTTATCAATTATACTTTAAAATAACGCTCTCGCCAGCGTACTACTGAAATCATACAATATCACAGTATGAATTTATCAATTATACTTTAAAATAACACTTTCGCCAGCGCGATTCTGAAATTATACAATATCACAGTATGAAGTTATCAATTATAAACTCTACAAATGGTATTGTTTAATGATCGTATATAGAAATGAAAAGCCCACTTACCGGGTAGATATTAATTTATGAAGATGTAATTTATGCTGAATGATGAATACAAGGATTACACGTAATCATATATATCTTTGCCTGTCCCATTTTTTTTTAATTCTCATTATTCTAGTAAATCTGTTATTTTTACCCTTAAACTCTTTTCTGAAATATCATAGAATTCAGTCTAATTTGGCTATAACAAAATAATTAATTTGCAAAATCAATTGAATAAGGGTATAACCTAACAAATAAATAAATAGATAATAAATAAATAAGAAATTAATAAAAAAACTAAATAAATATGTCCATACTAAAATGCAACTGTATTCCATGTCTGCTCGTAATAACATTGATACGCTTGTAGAAATGTGCTCAATACAAAAATTTGAAGTTTGAGTTACTATCCAATTCCGAAGAAAATGAAGCTGCTTCATGACAAGTCAAAGTCTGGGTAGAGATAAGAGATTATTTTCTCTAGTGGGGGCAACCTGATTCATTTTGATAAAGGCAGCATGAACTTCATTACCAAATGTGTACTTCTATATACCTAATCGTTCGGCCGGCGGGATAAACATGCGTATATTTATATTAATATTGTTTTGATTTGTACGAAAGGATACTGAACAGTGGTCCACCAAAACAGGCTGATATCCCCATTCTAGGATAGCCCTGTCTAGCCATAACAGTATCAGCGATCAGATCTGTAAGGTAAGAGGTGATTATCTTAACTCATACCATATATGCAGCTATTACATTTATAGAGCATATAACATCGAAACTAAATAATTCCTTATTTAACATTTCGGAAAATCATTGTTCAAGATAAGAAGTTTACAATGTATAAGTAATGTGAGTGTAACTTGAGTTATAAAGGTTGTTAAACAACTGAAAACTTTATTATTCATTTATGGCGGTAAGATAATGTAGGAACATATAGGTACATATATGTATCTGCGTAAAAATGAAAATGGTAATTGAAACTGCAGATAACTTACCGCCAATACTATTTCCCCAGGCAAGCAGTGTCAGTCCCAAAATAGCATTACTGATATTGAGTGCGATCCCAAACGTCTAAAATGCAGGTAAGATAAAAATAATTATATTTATGCTACAATAATATGCGAGCTATAACTCCATCATGCTTCTTGCGAGTACGAATTAAGTGGCACCATTTGAGAAAAAAACAGATGTTTTATTGCTTTGAATATTCATATATTGGCCGGAATACTTTCTTACATCAAAATCACCCTTGTGAAGTCGCTATGTGACGTGTTGACTAGAACAGTAATGGATATGGTATGAATGTACGTAACGAGCTGGCTTCTCTCAGCGAGGTGTTTATGACGTTAATCAGTTCGTTCCGAAGGTGATGTTCGGCTGTGAGTGACTACAACCATGGCCAATTTAGTGTGATCGTAGACGACACTTGCCATTGTCGGCATACTATACTCGTACACATATCGTATTATGTCGTCCTTCACAATAGACATACAAGGGATCAAGAGAAACAATCATTAAGAATATTAACTCGCAAATTCCAACATGGTGCCGGTATTATTCATCCGATCAGTTGCAAAATGCAATACTTCTTAGTTTAGTTTTAGTACGCAAAAAAAAAAAAAAAAATCAAGAAAAACTGTCATGTAACATTCTAGAACGATTCATTTAACAATTCGGGAACGATTCATTTAATATTGTTTGACAATTTAGCGCCGACAAACTTTAATTCTGAAATATGACAGTTATTCGACTATTTTGTTACAAATGTAGGGTCATGCGCATGCAAGTTAAGAGTTTGCTTACCTCGTCAATAGGGATAGAAAATCACGGAGCTAGGGATTATATCACTTAATTGATGTAATATCCCAGAAATAGAAACATTACATCGTCATCAATTGAGACTGTACATATGTAAAATGGATGTATATGATCAGAATAGAAAAGCTATTTCTTTGCACTAATGCACTATGTGTGTTTAGGTCCCAGAATCAATATTTTTCCTGAAAACCTTTGTCTACTATTCTTGTCCATATATCGGTGTTACCTGAAGAATGTTGACGATTTCATTGGCAACCGAGTAAATCCATATACAGGCAACAAGGAATCCAAGATAGGCAAATACCTGTTATTAGCGAAAAAGAAGACTAATGTAAATGTTCTTGATATTTCAAACATTTTAAAAATCTTTAAGCATATAACTATTAATTTTTGATATCTTCCTCTTCTTTCTTATAAGTATGTAAATGCTTAATTTTTCGGTACATTTCAAAGGAAACAATTTTTTGAATGTGCATTGTCATTAAACGATTATTTCTCCCATAAGTACAAGTGTTGAGTCAGCTTTAACTAAATATCGTATATATTCAAGAGTTGTTTTTTTTACATTGAGCCGACCAATCTATTACCATCCGAGTCAAAGACAGAAACAACACACATACTGCATGATATCTAGGTTGTACATCATCCTTTGAGGTACAAAACACAAGAAGTGACAGGCCGGCCCCTATGATGAGGCCGAGTGCCCACAGTGGGAATGTGCCGCCGATTGTTTCAAAGCCAACTGTCAGTGTAGAAGAAAAACAAAATCATACAATGATAAAAATTAAAGAATAACTCCGAAAACACCCAAACGTTAACATAATACTGCAGGTTTAATCATAATATCAACAAATAATCTAAACAATTTTATCATATCCAATTAGAGAATAACACCGAAAACATCCAATGGTTAACATAATACTGCATGTTTAATCATAATATCAACAAATAATCTTAAACAATTTTATCATATCCATATCAAAAACCCATAAAATCAGGATTTATACAGGTTTTCTATATTCCAAACAAATTGCGCAGACGAAATTCTTTTAAATGACTCAATAGAAAACGAATTATATTGAAGCAGGTGATAAATGGTCTCCTCGATGTCCTAGACTTTCTGTAAAATTATACATAGGAATGTTTAATTCAAATTTATGTTTATGTATACAAGGCTTCAGGTAAAAGTGAGAAGCTACCTGGGTCATACAAGTTTCCTGGATTATTTCAATGTCTTAATATCAAGGAAAACGTATTAGGATGTGAGAAGCTTGAGCATGATAAAATCTTGAAATTCCCAATGTTAAATACAATATTTAGTCATCACTTCTGTTTGTTTTGAAACCGTATTACGAGGGATGATATGTTGTGATCTTCGTATTGAAGGAGGTACTCAAGGGTGTTCTTTTTGCTTTTTGAGTCCTACTACTCTCTGACTATACAGGGCCGTGTACCCAAAGACTGGTCTCATTTGGTTAGTTTATATCGACGAGGTAGCACTCTAAACAGGACAAGCGGCTTTTGCAAAATGGACAAAATAGGTGAAAGAGACAGTGATCCAATATTTGCATCAAAGAGGTTTAACACCTAAGGATATCCATAATGATATGGTAGCAACACTAGGGAAAGATTCTCCTTCATATGCTTCAGTGAACAGGTGGGTGGCGGAATTTAAGAGCGGCCGACAAAGCCTTAAGGATGACTCCCGTCCTTGAAGGCCTGTCAAAGTTGCAACCCCAGAAATGGTCAATGAAGTTCATGATATTGGTATGACTTACAGACGAGTCACAGAAAGATATATTCAGTCAGAAGAGTTTGCATTTCACAAGAAAGAATACATTCCATTCTGACCGAGGATCTTGCAATGGGAAAACGTTTGGCCTGATGGGTACCAAGACTTCTGGCAGTTGATCAGAAGCACACTAGGCACACATAATCGCGTGCTAATCCGACACTTTTCAGGAATACCCTGCTAACTTTCTTCAGAGATTTGTCACAATGGATGAAACATTGGTCCATCATTTACCCCAGAGGCTAAGCAACAATCGAAACAATGAAAGCATCCTGGCTCTCCCCCGCCAAAGAAGACAAAGACTGTTCCATCAGCTGGGAAGGTTATGGCCTCGGTTTTCTTGGATGCAGAAGGTAGTCTGCTGATAGATTATCTCCAAAAGGGACAAACTATCAATGGTACATACTATGTTTCACTTCTGAGGCAGTTACGGGGAAATATCAAAATTAATCGCCGCGGGAAGCTCACTAAAGGTGTGTTATTCCATCAGGACATTGCTCCTGTTCACATCTATCATTGCCATGGCTGACATTCATGATTGTGGCTTTAAATTAATTGTGAATCCGCCTTATTCACCTGATCTCGCTCCATCAACCCCCCCCCCCCCCCCCCCCCCCCCCCCCCCCCCAAAAAAAAAACCCCAACCGAAATCAGCTATTTCAGGCACCCACTTTCAGTTCATAACACGAGAATATAAAAGGAGTTCTATAAAAGTGGCATTGAGGCACTTAAACACCGATGACTGTATAGATACTGATGGGTATTATGTTGAAAAATGATACAATATGTCCGGCAAAATTCAAATATGAGGCTCACAATGCATATGTCAACATTGATTTAATTTATTTATCACGTGACCATACCAGGATGGGTATCGTTACCACTAAATCTTGCCAATACATCTGTATCTTTGTGACATGCTTTATGTGCATTCTTCTGGGTTTAAGTGAAACAAAAATACAATAAAGACAGGCCAATGCTGTGCCACAGTTCAAGGCCATATACCATTTGATCATGAGCATGTACTTGTACAACGTATACAGTTTATCTGAAATCGAGAATATAAAGAATCACGCTTTATAAGAAAAGAACTTTGAATAACACTTTTAAGGGTATCTTAACAAACGTGTGTATGCATACTATAAGGTGTTCTTGATACTTTTAGGAACTGAAAATTTGCAACTTAATTATCTGATTATTTCAGTATACGCTATGAAAGCTTGCAGTATACACTATGAGACTTGCCTTTGGTAGCCAGAGAAGAAAACAGTAGTCCAGTGAAACACTGCAGTGAATTGAGGTATCGGTTCCACTTATGTTTGTCTTCTTCTTTGTCTACTACAGGCACTGTGATGATGAGTAGGAACATAATTGGGGCCTGAAATTACAGGTAACGTATATTTAAGAACATGATTGTGGCTTGGAATTACATGTATTGTACATTTGAGAATATAATTGTGGCCTAGAATTACAGGTAACGTGCATTTAAGAACATGATTGAGGCCTGGAATTACATGAAACGTACATTTTGTACATTTAAGAATATAATTGTCGCTTGGAATTACAGGTAACGTACATTTAAGAATATAATTGTGGCCTGGAACTACAGGTAACATACATTTAAGAATAAGATTGTGCCCAGGAATTTTAGGTAATACACAATAAAGAATATAAGTGTGGCCTGGAATTATAGGTAATATACAATAAAGAATATAATTGTGGCCTGGAATTATAGGTAATATACAATGAAGAATATAATTGTGGCCTGGAATTAAACTATATGTAATATACAGCTTAAATGCAGTGCTACAAGTGCTACATTTTAAATCCATTACAAACATACCTTGAAAACCTCATAAACTTTTGAGTATATTTTCATTTGGGACCACTTGTCTTTGTCTATGGGGTTAATGGCTGCTAGGAACTCCCGAAATGCACCTTTCTCTTCTGCGCCATCCTCTTCCTCTACAGACCGGTTTATTCTGTCTTCTAGGAGAGGGTCCCGCTCTGTGGTAAAAGTAATTTTAACATGGATGTAATTTTTTCTCATTTCGCTATAGAACATGAATGTTGGCACAACTCTAAAAATATCTCAACAATTTCAAACGAGAACTAGAACTGTCGCCAGGATGGCTGACTAATACCCCCGCAATCTGCACGAGCCAATGGTGCTTGGAACTGTTAATTAGAGGCTAACTAAGATAACTCAGTAATATAGTGACCAGTTGCCATAGCAACCATAATTTTGAAAAAAAAAAGTGGCATGCACATCTACACATGGTCTTCTATATTTGTGTAAAGTTTCATTGAAATTGGCCCTTCGGTTTAGGAGGAGTCGTCCGGACAAACTTAAAGTTATGGTTCTTACCAGAAAACCTGTTTATAGTGACCAGTTGCCATAGCAACCATAGTTTTGAAAAAAAGTGGCATGCATATCTACACATGGTCCTCTATATTTGTGTGAAGTTTCATTGAAATTGGCCATTTAGTTTAGGAGGAGTTGTCCGGACAAACTTAAAGTTATGGTTCTTATCGGAAAACCTGTTTATAGTGACCAGTTGCCATAGCAACCATTTTGAGAAAAATAAAGTGGCATGCACATCTACACATGGTCCTCTATATTTGTGTGACGTTTCATTGAAATCGGCCCTTCGGTTTAGGAGGAGTTGTCCGGACAAACTTAAAGTTATGGTTCTTATCAGAAAACCTGTTTATAGTGACCAGTTGCCATAGCAACCATAATTTTGAAAGAAAAGAAAGTGGCATGCACATCTACACATGGTCCTCTATATTTGTGTGAAGTTTCATTGAAATTGGCCATTTAGTTTAGGAGGAGTTGTCCGGACAAACTTAAGTTATGGTTCCTATCGGAAAACCTGTTTATAGTGACCAGTTGCCTATAGCAACCGTAAATTTTGAAGAAAAATTAAGTGGCATGCACATCTACACATGGTCCTCTATATTTGTGTGAAGTTTCATTGAAATTGACCATTTAGTTTAGGAGGAGTTGTCCGGACAATCTTAAAGTTATGGTTCTTATCAGAAAACCTGTTTATAGTGACCAGTTGCCATAGCAACCATAATTTTGAGAAAAATAAAGTGGCATGCACATCTACACATGATCATTAATATTTGTGTGAAGTTTCATTGGAATTGGCCCATCGGTTTAGGAGGCGTTGTCCGGACAAAATGCGTCTACAGACGGACGAACAACCTGATTCCAGTATACCCCCCCCCCCCTAAATTCGTTGCGGGGGTATAATAAGAACTGTTTAGCGAAGCCATTAATTACATGGACTAATTAAATTGACAAGCTATCAAACTCAACTTAAGCGTGGGTGTTTTCATATTTTTTTCAGCTTCTAGCTAACAATGGTGTGATTCTCCTTTTTAAAAATATAGATTTTAAAAACTCTAAAAAAAACCAAGCACGAGACTTAGAAAGATTACATTACTAAAATAAAACACATTACCCGGAAATAATCACAAAACTCACCTGAGCTGCCATGCTTACTCGGAAGTGTTTCAAATGGATCCTCCTCTTCATCCCTCACCTCACCATTTTGTACTAAAACATGAAGACGAGGCCGTGCCTTCAGTGTATGTATTTACTGTTTCAGGAATATCTACTTGTGTTGATAAAACATACCTTTTTATTGATAAACAACATGATTCTTTTGCTTTCTGTGTAAGATAATGGTAAATTTAACCAACATAAAAGACACAACGTTCACATGTGCACTCGATTTTTTTAGCAGTAGGGTAGGGGTAGTACCTCTCTTGAGGGGGATTTCCCGTGCCCTTTTCAGGGTGGTCCTTTAACTTTGGGTCCTACCTGATGCCCAGCTCTCACTTAGGTATAAAAGAAGTTGCTTGCTTGCAGCAGCGGATAAGCTCTGGGCAATGGGTTCGACAGGCTGGCTAAACTATGAGTAGTTAGTCGGCAGTATCTAACTCTTGGTGAGTTATTCTTGGGTTTGTCAGCACTGAGCATGAGAATTTCTATTCCCGGCAAAACAGTAAGCAACATAGTGAATCCACCGGTCGTGAAAGTCGTGCCAGCTAACTTGTGAAGTGTGATAGAACACAGAGAAGTCCTGATCATCTACTTTCACATGGCAGTCCTAAGCCGTAATAGTCCCCGTGCCACTGGACACAGACTTCCCAGTCCGATAGAGTGGAATCACCCCGTGTAACGATTCTTCCAATACACAATTCTCACGCACATGTCCGTAATACAACTCGGTGAAGTAACAAGTGTTGTTGAGCACGGGCAGTTGTAGTTGTAGTTACAGACCTGCACGTAGTAAGGTTCACCCTCAGATTGGCTCTGCTGAGGTATGCCTATGCTTCCAGCAAGAATCAAAGAACAGCTTGTTAAACTACGAATCCCCCTTGGCAAGACCAGACAAATCACTATCGTTAGTCCTTGCGTACCAAACCTCACAAGTTCATACGACTTTAAAGAACAGGTCTACAACCTTTTTGATGAATCTATCAAGAGTACTTCCAAGAACGAGAGTGTTAAGCATAAATCGGCAAGGAATTCAGCAGCTTGGAGAGTTCTTTGTCACCATGGTACAGGCAACGTAAGCGACAACCGCCTGTTCCTTCTTAACAATTGTGCAGCACATAGCATTTGCATCATTGTCCAAAATGGCAGACAAGTAAAAGCCAATCAGGATGCATTCAAAGTCAAAACACTGGCACGTGATAGACTTCATTATATGCCAACCACACAAAAGGGATGGCAGGTTAAATGCCCCATGAAAGGTGTGGTGAACCTGCACATCCCATAACACAGGAAACAAGTCTAAGAGCATCGACACCTCCTTCAATATCACAGAAGTCATCTCCTTGAAGACCGTATATGGCCCCTTTGCCTTCAGAATGCTCTCCACTGCTGTCAGCGGGCTGTTTACCCATCATCAAAGACAAGGTATGGCTCTGAGAGCAAAAGAATGAAAACTCCCCCAATGCGACAGAAATTCCGGTACAGCATCCAAGAAGGAGAGTACACCTTCTGAGATCTAAAGGCTGCGGGCACCAATGCACCCGGATCCTTCTGGAACATTCTGCAGAGTGTCCGAAAAGAAAAACGATGCCAGGCGACTGCCACGATGTCCTCATCGTCTCCTTGAATTAAACAAGAGGCCCAGGGGCCTTAACGGTCATCTGACTCTAAATTAAAAACCTTCTATTATTGTAGTATTTATTCTCTGTAGCAAGTATATAGTGGCACTGTTGGCCATGGTGGCCATCTTGGATTTCTGACCGATCCAATAAATAACAACACTTGACCAGAACCATCTCAGGATCATTTCTGGTAAGTTACAGCTGAATCCCACTGATGGAATTTGAGAAGAAGTTTGAAATAGGTGTTGTTCAGGAAAAACCATGATTGCGCAATCATGTTACAAAATGGCCGCCGTGGCTACCATGTCGAAGCTTTTACGAAGCCAAAAAATAACCACACTTTGTTGCCTCTCCTTCCTTAACATCCTCACCAATTTCCAGCTCAATCGCACCAGTGGAACTGGAGAAGAAGTTTAAAACGTGTTTTTCAAGATGGTTGCCATGGCGGCCATCTTGGATTTCTGACCGACTTGAAAAATAACAACACTTGGTCAGGACCATCACAAAATCATTTCTGGTAAGTAAGAGCTCAATCCCACTGGTGGAATTTGAGAAGAAGTTTGATATAGGGGTTGTTTAGAAGAACCATGATTGCGCAATCATTTTACAAAATGGCTGCCGTGGCTGCAATGTCAAAGTTTTTACGAGGCCGAAAAAATAACAACACTTTATTGGCTCTCCTTCCTTAACATCCTCACCAATTTTCAGCTCAATCGCACCAGTGGAACTGGAGAAGAAGTTTAAAATGTGTTTTTCAAGATGGTTGCCATGGCGGCCATCTTGGATTTCTGACCGACTTGAAAAATAACAACACTTGGTCAAGACCATCTCAGGATCATTTCTGTTTAGTAAGAGCTGAATCCCACTGGTGGAATTTGAGAAGAAGTTTGATATAGGTGTTGTTCAGAAGAACAATGATTGCGCAATCATGTTACAAATGGCTGCCGTGGCTGCCATGTCAAAGTTTTTACGAGGCTGAAAAATAACAACACTTTGTTGCCTCTCCTTCCTTAACATCCTCACCAATTTCCAGCTCAATCGCACCAGTGGAACTGGAGAAGAAGTTTAAAACGTGTTTTTCAAGATGGTTGCCATGGCGGCCATCTTGGATTTCTGACCGACTTGAAAAATAACAACACTTGGTCAGGACCATCTCAGGATCATTTCTGGTTAGTTAAAGCTGAATCCCACTGATGGAATTTGAGAAGAAGTTTGAAATAGGTGTTGTTCAGAAGAACAATGATTGCGCAATCATGTTACAAAATGGCTGCCGTGGCTGCCATGTCAAAGTTTTTACGAAGCCGAAAAATAACAACACTTTATTGGCTCTCCTTCCTTAACATCCTCACCAATTTCCAGCTCAATCACACCAGTGGAACTGGAGAAGAAGTTTAAAATGTGTTTTTCAAGATGGTTGCCATGGCGGCCATCTTGGATTTCTGACCGACCTGAAAAATAACAACACTTCCTCAGGACCATCCCAGGATCATTTCAGGCAAGTTTCAGCTCAATCTCACCAGTGGAACTTGAGAAGAAGTTTCAAATGTGTTTTCAAAATGGCGGCAATTGCGGCCATCTTGGATTTCGGACCGACCCGAAAATTAACAACACTTGGTCAGGACCATCCCAGCATCATTTCAGGCAAGTTTCAGCTCAATCCTACTGGTGGAACTTGAGAAGAAGTTTAAAATGTGAAAAGTTTACGCACGGCGGACGGCGGACGGCGCACGACGCACGACGACGGACGAAGCATGATGACTATAGGTCATCCTGACCCTTCGGGTCAGATGACCTAAAAACAAGGAAACAGACCTGACTGCTGGAAGTACAGCGGCATCCGTCTTCTTTCCATCATCTGAAAAATGTTCGTCCATGTCATACTCATAATCAACAGATTGATCACCATATATTGAACAAATCATGTCCATTTAATCTGTGTTTTTCGACCTGACTAAAGAGTTTGACAGTCTCAACAGGGAAGTTCTTCGGACAGTCACCTTAAACACTGATGCGACACCGAGTTTATGATCTCAGTGTGAAACAGTCGGTGTCTTGGCTCCAATGCCATTCAACATCTTCAACACATGCATGCTGTCCCACGCCCAGCCCTGGATAAAAGAGTCTAAATTATCTACCGCCTGGACAGCTCCTTCTTCGACCTCCATGGTCTGCATCACTGCCAAGGTCAAGTGCAGCAAAGACAGTATCCAATAAGCATTCTTGCTTATTGTGACGATTGTGAATTAATGGATCGCTTAGAGGTTTTTCATGAACCAGCCTTAACATAGATTCACTCTTGCGCCAACCATCACCATTGACTGAAATTAACTCCCACAGAGTATAATACAGTAGGTTTTTCCTCTCTCCTTTATGGATGCGGATCATTGGCATTTACTTAAGGAACAACAAGACACTTGAAAACTTCCACATGAATACCCTCCGCTCCATACTCAGCTTTTGCTGGCAAGACTACGTCACCAACTTAGAGGTCATCGAGCATGCAGACCCAAGTACATCAAGTCCTACCTCATTAACACCCAGCTAAGATAGGTAGGGCAGGTCTTCTGCATGGAGGAACACTGAATGCCCAAAACCTCTGCTACTGCAAGCTCCTGAGTTGTCGATACCGAGACTAACCAATGAATCAGTACAAGAACTACATCAACAAACATCCAGGAACAGAGTGTGAAACCAAAACACATGGAGGTCCACATCAGAAACAAACCCCACTGGCAATCTCTTGAACATCATGCCAGCACCGACGTTGATGAAGCCCATTGACATTGCCAGAGAAAAGTGTGAGATTATAACCAACCCAACAATAAAAGACTTCCCGTGTTCCCACTGTTCCAGACACTGCAACTTGAGCACAAAGATCTGAATCAGATCTTCAGATCTAAATGACAATTACCAGAGTAATCAATGTTCACATGTGCACTCCTGTTCAAACAAGTACATGTACAATTTATATTTTGTATAATTTAATAAGCGTTTGAGCGCCTGATTTCAGCAGAGAGGCCCTCTAAATGACTATCTCGAAAAGGTCCCGGTAACAATTATACCCGATTCTTCAACATTGTACATGTATTGATTTAGTGTGTGTGCGACCCACTCCCCTGGCAGCATTGCCTGTCAGTCAGTCAGTAATTTCCCTTACTCAATAATAATAATAGCTCCTGACATATATTCGAGTGATAACATACAGTGGAACTTCGTTAACTCGAACTCGGGTAACTCGAATACCCCGCTTAACTCGAAGTACCTCGCCGGTCCCGGCCGAATTCTCTCTTTATCTTAGTAAAATAAACTCGAAAAACTCGGATAATACGAAGTAAAAATTTGGTCCCAACAATAAAAATCCTACTTGAAATGTTCGAATAACTCGAAGTATAATTTTCGTCGATCGGTGGCAAACGCCGACATTTTTTAAGAGCTAAATTCCATTTGTAATACTGAACATATCGGCACTACTAACCTACATGCTATTATAAGTGTTTCATAAATTCATAAAAGAAATTGTCGGTTGAATCTTATAACAACAAGTCTTGGTGATAAAAAGTACTGCTTTACTTACATCAGGTAATTTCCCAAGGCGGTCGCCGATATCAGTACACACGATAGTCAACAACTTATCTACCCGTTCGCTCAAGCGGAACTAATCTCTGACACACCGGTAGATCTACCCGGCTGATGTTTTTACAGGTGTAGAAATGACACGGTCACCGGCGCCTATTAAATCTTTAAACTGTTGAAACAATAGATCTAGCGTAATTACTGCCGAGGTGTTCAGAGTACAACTGTAACGGTCAGTGCTGTCTATTAAATCGGATAAAACGCCAACTCAGTTACAGTAACATTTTATACGCACATGCGCAGCCCAACTTCCGGTGCTAATACACATGGAAATGGCGTGGTTATCAATAAAAAGTAAGTAGGCCGACCAAACAGTATTTTATATATGTCCAATAAAAGGTAATGGTTATGTTACGTTTTGTATGCAATCTGTGTTAAACTTAAACGGTTATTTGTTTTGACATTAATAACTTGTTATTTTGTCGAATTCCGTTTTATCGTTTACCTTTTGCAAACATGACTTGCACATCAGATCGTTATTGAAGTGACTAAGTGAAAGAAACTTTATCGTGACTGTATATCGGCAAAACTACACCAAATTACAAGTGACATAACGAAACGTTACATATATATTTACATGTATTGACCAGTCTTCACACTAAACTGATGAGCGACAGAGCGAAGTTATAATCATTATATAATGTTGACAAATATTGACCAAACTTTTCACCAAAAACGATAACTCGCTTAATTCGAACACTCGGATAACTCGAAGTTTTTTCGTGGTCCCGTCGACTTCGAGTTAACGAAGTTCCACTGTATATCCAAATATATTCAATACCTGGAAAACAATATGAGACTGATGAAACTAGTTTGTTAATTTCAATTGAAGCAGCCTGTGGAAACAAATTTTGGATTTTTTATGATATAATCAAGCAGAAGTGTTTATGCATAAAACATCTCTGTTACAATCTTAATTCAGAAATCTCAGTAACATCTTTTGTCCCCACTGTAACATTATAACAAGGATGTATAGGACAAACATTAATTTTTATAACTATAGGTCGATGTAATCAGTAGGCCTAGTTGTTTTCTTTGCTCGGTTTATAACACTCAAGCCAGTGTCACTTTGAAGCAGTGTCCTTAGTAAATGGTGGCTACCTCATAATTACTGAACAACAGACAAGGCTCTTTCATGGTAGTACCATGCTTTTCAGGTAAAAGTGTCTTGCCCATGGACACAACTGTGATATCACAGGACAGTCTACATAATCTCAGCTTCTTGAGAAACAAACTGCCCTGTGTCCAGATCTAACTGCCCTGTGTCCAGATCTAACTGCCCTGTGTCCAGATCTAAGCATACATCTCGGGTCAGTAGGTTATAATCGACTTATATTACACAGAATCAAATGTAAAATCATGACATGAAAATAATTGGAAAGTTCAAGCAAGACATTAATTCTGTTTGGGATCCAGCTGTTACCAAACCATCCAGATAACTGTATATTACTGTTATTATAAATATATATGAGTTAAATACTTACAGGGAACTGCCGTCTTGTACTTCTGGTAAATATAGCGTCCAAACACTACCACCAGTACATAGACAACATACATCAGTATAAAACCTTCAAAAGAAATAATCTCATTAAATACAGCAGCGTATACATACATTTTAACTATTATGTTGTATTATGATAATATCATACAATGGCTATCAAATTAAGGACAGTATAGTACATGTATTAGGCAGTAAGATTTTGTGGTTCTTTTACTAAATGGAAAAATTGAAAAAGAATATACCAGGTAGTCTTCATCAGGTTTTCATAAATAAATGTTTAAAACATAGGGATGTTAATTTCATAAAATCAAATATGTAAAACTTAACCATTCATATTAAACAGATGCAGATGCTGACATTGCAGGGGCATAGCTGGACACTTTAGTGTGACATATAGCAGGTACTTGTTTGTACAATGAGTGTATATTAGCCTTTCTTCCATTTAAAACTAATCATTATCACCTACCTATAGCCTCTATTTTCTTGATCTCCTTCTTCCACAGAATGGTGAAGCTCCAGAAGGCAGCAGCGAGGTAAAATATCACATCCCTGAGAAATGGACGCTGCATCGCCTGGAATGGACAGATGACGGCAATGGATCCAGCAACAACCGTCGTCACAAACACACCAGCACCTGTCGTAAAGATATCCCAACAACAATTAATGAGCAAATAGTGTAGTATATGTCTAAATCCTAAACAGCTTCACACTCTTAACACAGATGAAACTATCTTCATATCAAGATGTGAAATAAATCTTTTTACCATTGTTATTTATATACTCTACCTTTGTATATGGCTAACAACGACTATCTTTTATATTAAACATAAATTTTATGAGAAGAAAATGCATTTGAACAATTTGTATTTGTTAAAAACAATTAAGATATTTTCTTTCTCCAATCAAAAATTACTTTAAGTTGGTTTATGATACATTGTACCCACCAAACAAGTTGATCTACTGATTAACTCCCCGACATATCGGTACCCACCAAACAAGTTGATTTACGGATTAACTCCCAGACATATCGGTACCCACCAAACAAGTTGATTTACAGATTCACTCCCCGACATATCGGTACCCACCAAACAAGTTGATTTACTGATTAACTCCCCGACATATCGGTACCCACCAAACAAGTTGATCTACTGATTAACTTCTCGACATATCGGTACCCACCAAACAAGTTGTTTTACTGTTTAACTTCCTGACATATCGGTACCCACCAAACAAGTTGATTTACGGATTAACTCCCAGACATATCGGTACCCACCAAACAAGTTGATTTACTGTTTCACTCCCCGACATATCGGTACCCACCAAACAAGTTGATTTACGGATTAACTCCCCGACATATCGGTACCCACCAAACAAGTTGATTTACTGATTAACTTCGCGTCATATCCATACCCACCACACAACTCCCCGACATATTGGTACCTACCAAACAACTTCCTGACATATCGGTACCCACCAAACAAGTTGATTTACGGATTAACTCCCCGACATATCGGTACCCACCAAACAAGTTGATTTACTGATTAACTTCGCGTCATATCCATACCCACCACACAACTCCCTGACATATTGGTACCTACCAAACAACTTCCAGACATATCGGTACCCACCAAACAAGTTGATTTACTGTTGAACTTCCAGACATATCCGTACCCACCAAACAAATTGATTTACCAATTCACTCCCCGACATATTGGTACCCACCAAACAACTTCCTGACATATCGGTACCCACCAAACAAGTTGATTTACTGTTGAACTTCCCGACATATCGGTACCCACCAAACAAATTGATTTACCGATTCACTCCCCGACATATTGCTACCCACCAAACAAGTTGATCTACTGATTAACTTCTCGACATATCGGTACCCACCAAACAAGTTGATCTACTGATTAACTTCTCGACATATCGGTACCCACCAAACAAGTTGATTTACCGATTCACTCCCCGACATATCGGTACCCACCAAACAAATTGATTTACTGATTAACTCCCCGACATGTCGGTACCCACCAAACAACTTCCTGACATATCGGTACCCACCAAACAAGTTGATTTACTGATTAACTCCCCGACATATCGGTACCCACCAAACAAATTGATTTACTGATTAACTCCCCGACATATCGGTACCCACCAAACAAGTTGATTTACTTATTCACTCCCCGACATATCGGTACCCACCAAACAAGTTGATTTACTGATTCACTCCCTGACATATCGGTACCCACCAAACAAGTTGATTTACAGATTCACTCCCCGACATATCGGTACCCACCAAACAAGTTGTTTTACTGTTTAACTTCCTGACATATCCGTACCCACCAAACAAGTTGATTTACTGATTAACTCCCCGACATATCGGTACCCACCAAACAAGTTGTTTTACTGTTTAACTTCCTGACATATCCGTACCCACCAAACAAATTGATTTACTGATTAACTCCCCGACATATCGGTACCCACCAAACAAGTTGATTTACTGATTAACTTCCCAACATATCGGAACTCACCAAACAAGTTGGTTTACTGATATAACTTTGCGTCATATCCATACCCACCAAACAACTTTCTGACATATCCGTACCCACCAAACAAGTTGATTTACTGATTAACTTCCCAGCATATCGGAACTCACCAAACAAGTTGGTTTACTGTTTAACTTCCTGACATATCCGTACCCATCAAACAACTCCCCGACATATCCATACCCACCAAACAACTCCCCGACATATCCATACCCACCAAACAACTCCCCGACATATCCATACCCACCAAACAACTTCCCGACATATCCATACCCACCAAACAACTCCCCGACATATCCATACCCACCAAACAACTCCCCGACATATCCATACCCACCAAACAACTCCCCGACATATCCATACCCACCAAACAACTTTCTGACATATCCATACCCACCAAACAACTCCCCGACATATCCATACCCACCAAACAACTTTCTGACATATCCATACCCACCAAACAACTCCCCGACATATCCATACCCACCAAACAACTTTCTGACATATCCATACCCACCAAACAACTTTCTGACATATCCATACCCACCAAACAACTTTCTGACATATCCATACCCACCAAACAACTCCCCGACATATCCATACCCACCAAACAACTTTCTGACATATCCATACCCACCAAACAACTCCCCGACATATCCATACCCACCAAACAACTTTCTGACATATCCATACCCACCAAACAACTCCCCGACATATCCATACCCACCAAACAAGTTGATTTACGGATAAACTTCCAGACATATCCATACCCACCAAACAACTCCCCGACATATCCATACCCACCAAACAACTTTCTGACATATCCATACCCACCAAACAACTCCCCGACATATCCATACCCACCAAACAACTTTCTGACATATCCATACCCACCAAACAACTCCCCGACATATCCATACCCACCAAACAACTTTCTGACATATCCATACCCACCAAACAACTTTCTGACATATCCATACCCACCAAACAAGTTGATTTACTGATATAACTTCCCGACATATCGGTACCTACCAAACAAGTTGATTTACTGATTCACTCCCCGACATCTCGGAACTCACCAAACAATGCTCCGATAGCCAATCCAGCGTCACCATTCTTGGCATTACCAATGGCAGCAATAGCAGAGAAAATGTCAGGAGCACCATTACCAAACGCCAGGAAAGTAACACCCTATACGCCAGTCAAGGAGTCATAACAGCTTAACACTTCAAATCTATCTCATGTTAATAATTGGAGATAAACTGATGACATCTTTTTAAACCAGAACTGTATACAGTAGATATGAAAAAGAGAGCTCTATGTGACACTAGAGCAGATTTGAATGTCATTACTGAGAAGGATACAGCTACATTGTGACTGAGGTGCATGGTCTCTGAGATCACTGATAAGGCCGGGCAGAAGCTGAAACAAACAGAGACATTCATCTGAAAATAGTATACATACTGTACAATCTATCAGGAACGAAGACATCAGGAAGGAGTCTCTCAACATTCAACAGCTTCAAAACATAAGTGGACCGGCGCTGGCTCTACGCCCCTTTTTAAATTCTATCGGGAAGCTATAGACCTTCCACAACATCAATGGCATAAATACAATATTCCCCTAAATCAGTTTTCTTATTTGTTATTTTATCTATTTATTTGTATATATATATAATCATTAATATTAATGATACTGTGAGGAAAGCATTTATTTTACATCAAAACTTTTTATTGTGATGAAAACATTTATTTAACAAAACTTTCTATTGTGATGAAAACATTTATTTAACAAAACTTGATATTGTGAGGAAAACATTTATTTTAAATCAAAACTTGATATTGTGAGGAAAACATTTACATAAAAACAAAACTTAAAATTGTGAGAAAAACATTTATTTAACAGAACTTAATATTGCAAGGAAAACATTAATTTAACAAATTAATATTGTGAGGAAAACATTTATTTATATCAAAACCTCTAGGATATGACTTAATCTGGACAGGACATTTTTCTACTGCAGTAAATGAAAACTAGTTACTTACAAAGTCATCAGCAGTGACAGCAAGGCCTATGAACAGGAATATCCACCACAGAAACTGAAACACAGAAATTAAAACCAATGATGTTTTTTTTAAATAGTATGACTGATGATGCATTTGTACTTTATGATGTCATCATACAGATATTATTTAGCAATATTGCATATGAACTGAATATTATCTGATATCAGTTTTCATCTGTTTGAATGTAAGGGTAATACTGAACTAAAATAGTTGACCATCATAATGCCTACATCAGTATATGTGTGGGTATTGTGTTTAGTGTCAGTAAAACCCAGGATGAGGATGAAAATGTTTACTGTACATGTCAATTAAAAACTGCCTGTATTAAGTTAATGTTTGTACACTATTTACATTAATCATGATTTTGTTTTCAGTATTTGGAATTTTACTGACCAGAAGGATCATGGGTAACACTTCTATATGTCCAGCATAGCCAAAGTCACAGTATACAAACTGTGTGTAGTCTAAGAACCCCTCATCGATCTGACAGTCGTCTGTCCGCTTCACAAAGTCACATCTCTCGTCTTTCTTCTGGTTCAAAACTTCTCTACACTGAAACATCAAACATATAGATATGTGTCACTATGACACTTACTGGACCTATTAATCGCTCTGTTCAATAAACAATGCAAATTATATACAATTAATACCTTGATATTTTTACCAAAACATAATACAGTAATTACATGTATGCATAATTCATTAAATATCACCAGTATTCAGTATTAATGGGTTATCCAGACGAGAAAAGTCCTAAATATTACATAGTTTTTGTTATTGTAAAAGTAATGAAACACAGTGCTTAAATTAGGTGACCTACATGTGTCGGCCATCACTGACTGTTTAATAAATGATGTTGGTGAGGAGGCAAGAATTTATCAGATTTATTTGTTATTGTCTAAACTCAGCCTATAAGTTAGCTGTGATAATATTTCTAGACAACAGATGGACTATTTCAGACAGATAGTTGTCATCAAAATGGTTTAGGCAGGGTATGGTCTAAGTAAAAAAAAAAACTGTGTTTCCACTAATCCTAGTCAACCCTGTATTTTGCACTGACCCTGAAGTTTGTTTGTTTGTTTTGTTCATTTTCATGGAAGGACTATTTAAGTCAAGATTACTTAAAACCATTAAAAAAGAAAATGATTCCACCATTTACCTACCCTGTTTTTTCCTGGCATGCGTGCAGAAACACATGGATTAATTTGTTGGGCCTTAATATTAATTCTACCTATTAGTTATATCTATAGTATCTTTACATACAACAATTTATAGATAAGAAGTGAAATGTATTTCACCTTTATAACATCATTACCGGTCATATTTATCATGTACACTACATTTATTAGTTCTCTACCAGTGAAACACGGGGGACTAAAGGTTTCTTCCCTGTCCTTCCGTTTGTCGGTCCATCCACTAAGTTTTCTGCACTTTTCTAAACCATGCTCCATGGTATATTTATGAAAGTTAGTATGTTACTTCAGTATAAATAGCTACAGATCAAGTTGAGTTTCAGGGTTTTTGGGTCAAGGTCACTGTTACTATTATTAGCGGGGCCCGGGTAGCTGGTGGTAGGGGATATGTACTGTTTTAGCATACTCAGCATGCTTGTTGACATTACATCGCCTGTAACTATTGATGTGACTATCAGATGTAAACATTACCTTTGTATTGTTTGAAATAGAATTACTAGTGAATATTTACGAATGAATGTGTTCAGTTAAAAAATTATCAAAAATAAAATCTCAACCAAATAGTTTTGGTATGGATTTCTTTTTCTTTTTTTTTATAAGTTGATACAAATACGTACGTTCATTTGTGTCAAACTCTAACATTTTTGGTGTACTTGATGTGGTGCTTCATTTTTTTTTTAAAAGATTACAACACATGACACATTCCAAAGTGTGTCAAGGTCATTTATCTTAAGAAACTTTATTTCGTTCATCACTCGAGCTCTATACAACAAATTACACAATGTAGCATTACCAGTAGCCCAAGTTTTCTCTGGCTCTAGATCTGTCACCATGTCTGGTGTCAGGACCACAGGAAACTCAGGCTACATTACCAGAAGCTGTTGATTTATTCAAAACAGGTTATTTTACATATTGCTTTAACATATTTGATATTAGCCACTGTTGTACTGGGAAAACATTTGACACCTTTGCCTTGCAACAGTAGCTACTTATCCATATGACCTTGAAAGTACATGTAGGTCAAGGTCACATCAGATAGACATCATCTTCTTATACAGTACCCGTACGTATGTATACACAGTTATACATATAGGTCAAAACAGTCGATTTGTTAGCCAAATGAAGTTCTTCGTTTTTTTCTGATGATTGAAATGTTTTAATTTAACAACAAATACTGACATCTGCATTTAAAGGTCAAGGTTGTTCATTTGAACAATCTGAAGATAACCATGCGAGCCAACATCAACTAATCTGGGGATCAATGTACTATGTCTTTTTAACATAATATTTGAATGTTTTCACACACATAACCGTAACTTATATATTTACCTCCGTGTCGTCGTCATCGCCTAGAGCTTGTGTGGAGTTCTGACGGAGGACCAAATCATCGCTCGCCAATGAGCCCGGGTCCCCAACTCCAGCCCAGTGCAGCTTCCGTAGGACAACAGTGGGTGAGCGCCTAGGTACATGACGGATAACTTGGGGAGCGGAAAATGTTTCCTGGTAAAAATAATAGACCAGGAAGATACCAGATAGAAACAGAAGCCCGATCAACTTCCTCCCTCCTCTGTCAGTGTCCAGTTTGTATGGCCTGAAGTCCATTTTATCTCGCTAAACTCCCTGCCCATGGATGGTGATCTGACAGTTCGATGTTTTCGGCTGTATACAATATCAATGTAGGTCATCTTATCATCAAGATCTATATTGTGTATACATATGATACAGTATCAATACCCACCACATGATTGCTCTCTGGACCCACTGACTGAGTTAGGATGGTCGGGTACCTGGTTTCGTTTTCGTATCATTTTAGAGTTGTTCCCCTTGTACCGTCGCGCATGTTTCCAATATTGTTACTTTTTGATAGCAGAGACACAGATAGATGTCTAGTATCTGTATATATGTTTCTGATCACAAGTATGTCTCTGTTGATAGTTATACATGTTTTTTTTTCATTATCTTTAAAAGAATTTCGTTGAAAGTATTTCTTTTAACTTTCATGTAAAGAGGTATGGTCGTTTTACAGCGATGGTCTTGGCTAAAAATACAGGTATAATATCACGTGACTCCAGTTATTCCCTCAGTACCAAAATAGATCGTCATGGTCCATTGGCGCGCTGTGTTTTTTGTGAAAAATTGACATGTTAAATAGGAATTGTACACTACTCATCCATGTTTGCCTGTTGTCGACGCTGCAGTTCATTTACATTTTACTTTGATACGGAGTAAATATATATGTTATTATTTCACCCTTTTTTTATCCAAGTGAACATTTTCTACAACATTTCTATCTTTATACCAGAGAGTTATATATATATGTCTCTGTTTATACTTAATACTTCACATTAAATATGCATTTAATGTTGAAAATATCTTTCAAATACGACAAAGGAAAAATAAAAGGTATCATTCCGTAGAAACATAACAAAACATGAATAAGATAATCTTAGTGTTTCGTACTCCGAACCTTTGGGTTGCTAAGCGATGGTTCTACCATTTGAGCTATGCGGACTGACAGGAGTGTCAAGTTTATGTTATCATTTAAAGCCAGTCTTGTTAATGCTAACATTAAAATATTTTAAGTTGGTCTTCCGATGTGCTCTACGTCAAAAATTGATATGAATGCGGGAAAACCCCCCTCTAAAGTTGCAAATAGCCCGATGATGCAACTTTACGGTCATTTAATGAAATATCCAGCGCAATGAACAAACAAATTTTTCGCAAATAGGAATTTTTATATGCTATAGATTTACGGTTTAATTCAAAACTCAGTTTTGAATTTTTTTTTGGATTTTGAAAACGGTCACCGATAGGTCGAAACAGGCCAATATGTGCCATACCTCTTAAATATGTATTTTTCCTCACTTAAGTGAAATAAATAAATGAAGGCGACTATTTATTGTTCAAAAATATGAAAAAATGACAGGCCTAGGGGTGCTGAAAAATTTCAAGCAGAATTTGACAACTTGCAACGCTGTGAAAATCAAAAGAAAATGGGATTTCACTCCTCTAAATGTAATACTGTCCAACTATCTAAGGCCAATATTCATACATACACTCTTCATAAAACAGCCAAATCAATTACATATACCACATTGGTACGACCACAGTTAGAATACATCACCTGCCTGGGACCACACAAACAAGTACACAAAGACCAACTTGAACAAATCCAACACAAAGTAACTCGCTGTTTCTTCAACAGTTACACTGACAGACCACAAGTAAAACCTCTTTAAATACACATTCTTTCCACGCAGCATCATTTACTGGAAGATCTACCCACCGACATATTCTCTCCTTTCAAAATCAGACTAGTTGAATACGTTCGTCAGCCTCCATAACTAACAAACGACCATCCTCTTCCTTTAAATAGCACACCATTCTCCCCTTCCCCTCCCCAAATAAATAGATAAATTAATAAATAATAAGTAAATAAATAAATAAGATGTTAATATACATACTTTTCTGACCATGCGCCTAGGAGGGATTTTATACACTCTTTCCTAAGAGTCTATTTCCTAATAATAAGAAGAAGAAGAAGAAGAAGAAGAAGAAGAAGAAGAAGAAGAAGAAGAAGAAGATCATTTAAGCGTATTGCAAGTGACTTTTTATTATTTTCTAAAAAAATAGTTTGTACATGTCACGTGATAAATTATGGTTACATTCCGATCTCAGAAATTCAATTAAGCATTGAACGGCTTTCAGTTGGCATTCATAGTCAATATGAATGCCAACTGGACAGAGGCAAATTCCATGAAGCGCGCTACTGAAAGCCGTTCAATGCTTATATTTACCATCTGCGGTTTTTTATTTGTCGTGCGATTTTTTTTTGAAATTTTCAAATTCAAATTTCAGTTGGCAGTTCATAAGCTGGTGAACTCGCAACTGAATTGGTAGGGTTATATAGTGGCAGTGCCATACAATGGTAAATATTATACAGTAACTCACATCAAATCACACACATAAAGTCGATACAAGAAATCACCAATAAACTACCGTCCCATTAGTTTAACATCATGATTAGTAGCTAACAAAATATCGCAAAGGATGAACTTTTAAAGCATATACAAGACACCAATCTGTTATACATGTTCCAATACAGATTTAGAAGAGAAGTGCTTCTTTAAACCTTTATAAAACGCTTTACTGTAGGACAACCTTACCAACAGAAACATTTTTATTTTAGCGAACTGGGTCAAATGTAGGCACCTAAAAAGTGTAAGAATTAAAATTCCAACATGTAAAATTCCCAAGGCAGGCCTCGTCTTGAATATGTTCCAGTCGTCTGGCAACCGAATTTAAGTAAGGGCAGAACATTAGCTCAAAACCGCAAAATTCTGGATTGACTATCATTTGAGGTTTGAAACATGTCTATACCTGATTCATATGGGCTAATCAATACACAGCCAGAAATGTTTTTTAGACCATAATCTAGTTGTTTAACCATTGTCTAGATACATGTACATCTAAAAAAACAGTCAGTGTAGCAGCTTATCATCGACGTCTACTACTGTATAGACTTATTCAAAAGACCAAGAAATTAAATAAATGGTTGGAAACGTGTTTGGTGGCAGTTTTAACGTTGGTGGCCGGTGTAATTGATAAACCTAAAACTTGTTAGTCAGAACATAGAATTGAAGTATCAAAACAGTTCGAGATAGTCGAAATTTCAAGACAATAACTCTAAATTCGGAGATAATAAATCGAAGTGTTAAATCTGTCGTAATAATGGGTAATTGATGCTGTGACGTGTTTTCTCTTCTCATGTGTTCTGTAAAATGTACTTATTTTGAACAATACTGGATATATAATGGTCCCCCACTTGGTAAAAACCCAGTTAAAATCCGTTGACACCGGTGAAATCCACGTATCTGGGTATAACTGATCAAGAACTCTACTCAACATTCCTAACCACCACCATGGCGGTCATAAATATCCCATAGATTTATTTTAAAAAGAAATCTGTACAACTAGCTGGAATCACTTTGTACGATCTACTGTTGAAATTGTGTGCAGATTTGTACAATCAGTCTGAAATATTTTGAGTTCACTTATGTTACATAATGTGATGGTTCATGAATATGGGCATTTCAGCTGCATAGTCCAATAGCTAGCTTTTGTGGCTGTGCGGTTGAGTGTCTTGTCTAGATCTGTGTACCGAAGTTAAGCAACGTCGAGAGGTCAGCTATTGGATGGGTGGCCGCTCCGTTGTTCCCCCGGTGCACGTTACAATACATGTACAGTATACATACCTGTTGCTTGCAGACATATTTGATTTTATCCGATAAGGTTACTTTGTACGTTATCATTACTCCGTTTTACGTACTGACACAATTGGCCATGCTATCATGAAATATTGTAACTCCATACCAAAAATAAAATTTCGACATTGATGTGAAAACAAAGTAACATTAAAAAAAAAAAATCAAATTAATTCCGCAGTATTTGAACAACAATAGTTACAACAATTATCAGAAATTCAAGTATGAATGCGAACCGTCCTTGGCAAACGCTTAAAAATCAAGGTGTCAATCGAAGCCTAAAGCTAGAAGAAACACTTCATTAAGACAATGAAACACAAAAAAGCAGAATGACATGCTAAACTGTGTTACCGAACTTGAAAATTGGAAGTATGCATAAAGTTCAATAACCAAGAATAGATGAAATATAGCTTCTTTGTTACATAATGACGTCATCGAATAACACCCTCTAGATATTCGTCAACAGACAAAAAGGCTCTTGAGAAAAGGACTAAATAGGTTCTAATGAATATTTTTTAAAGACTTGTTTTTAATTACATCGAAGGAACTTATCAAACCAAGTAACGGGAGACGTTTACTCTTCCGACACACCTGGTCTCAATCTCCTTTTTGGTCTCCGTACAATTTCCTATTTTGTTGGTGTTTTGTCCACGTCGTTTGTATGTTGGTATTCTCTTTTGAGTGTCTCTTTACCGACCTCGTGAACACTTCCATTCCTGGGCGAATAACTATAAAGAATAAAATTCCACTACTCCCAGCTTGTCGTACATACAACTCACAGCTAGGATTACAGAAGTACATGTCTATAAAAACTGCCCAGCTGATCCTACAGATTACACACATGGTAAGGAGGATTCTTAACGTCCAATCTATGGGATTAATATAGATAAAAGTGCTAAGCAATTGGCTGTAGATACAAGTGTATCTCTAAATTAGCCATTAGCCATGGCCGAAAAATAACAACACCCTCACCAATTTTCAGCTCAGTGTAACAAGTGCTTTTCAAGATGGCTGTCACAGCGGCCTTCTTGGATTTTGGTTTAACCCAAATAATAACAACACTTGGTCAGGACCATTTCTGGTAAGTTACAGCTGAATCCTACTGGTGGAACTTGAGAAATTTGAAATAGGTGTTGTTCAGGAAAATCATGAGTGCCAATCACGTTACAAATTGGCCACCGTGGCTACAATGTCAAAGTTTTTATGAGGCTAAAAAATAATAACACTTTGTTGGCTCCCCTTCCTTAACATCCTCACCAATTTCCAGCTCAATGGCACCAGTGGAACTTGAAAAGTAGTTCAAAATGCGTTTTTCAAGATGGCTGCCATGACGGCCATCTTGGATTTCTGACCGAACTTCGGGTCACACGAAGACTTCTCTAGTGTGTATTGTAAGCAATGTGAGCAGAGTATGTTTAACTCACCAGCACTTCTGGTGGCTGGTTCCAATTTCACCACTTCCCACCTCACATTTAAAGAGCTGCTAGTTCAGTTACACACCTTGACAATTAAATGCACCTTGAATGAAATTTAAGTTGCATTGGCTTGTTTTACATACAGACTGTTACAACTTTTCACTGTGGTACCGATGTAATCCTAAATATTACCATATTGGCTATACATATATATAACTAGTGTGGAAAACATGAAAGAAACAAAATATAAAACTTCTAATAATTTATTTGAAACAACAATCTTGATAATTTATACAACACTTGCTTTTGTTATGTTTTTGTTGCATCATAAAACATGACTGGTGTGGATCCTACAACAGCAGCACTATGAACTTGATCCTTTGGGACATCGATCATGTCTCCGGGCTCCAATGTAACAGCCTGGCCGTACATACAGAACTGAAATCTCCCGGTCACTATAGAGTCTTTTTTAGTCCAGTTGTGGGTGTGATCCGGGAAGTCCATCCCGGGAGGAAACTGATAGCGGGTGAAACTATAACCTTGTGTCTTTAATTTCTTCTCCATTGCTTGTTCACATAATTTACCATCAACTTCCTCATTCCACTTATCAATTTTGAGTTCCCTTGATGTGCTCATTGTCTAATAAAGAAAAATGTAATAATCAGTTAGAATAATACATTTATTAATGCCGAAACAAGTCCATCCACATTATATATGTGTGTGTATGTGTGTGTGTGTGTATTATATCGTTTTAAATTAGCCTTTATTACGTCCACCCCTATACCTTGAGTTAAACTTGATGTGTTGAATCCCATGACTTATCAAAAGATGAATTTACTACAATAGTGTGCACACAATGTAAGATACACCTCTAATCATAATGGATTTTTCCAGTGAACAAATTATATATGTGAACGCAATGGCATACAGGCATATTCAATATATTATATAGCGCACAACGCGCCATACAGAATATGTCTGTATCCCACTGCGTTTACACCACCGTAAATGCAATAAAACACCATTCAATGCAAACATCTACATCAAAGAAATCGTTGAAATACTGTAGGAAGAAAAAAAAGTTAGGATATGTTGCGACGTTGGTAACTACGGCAGCTGTTGTTACAAAGATAATATAGTTCAAGTGAATCTAGGTAAAAGATACCAGTGTAACAGAGCGCATGGTTAATTTAATTTAAATCACTGCCTGCGCTAGGAATCGAACCCGGGACCTCTGGCTTACTAGCCTTATGCTCAACCGATCGAGCTAAAGAGAAGATCTCTCTAGCCGAGCGGTATATTGCGGCTAGTATTTACCAGGGTTACATACTCCCCCTCCAGGAAAGAACTTGTCCTCGAGTTTCCAGGGGTAACAGTGATGCTTGTGGAGCAAGGCTGAGTATTTTCCCCGGGTCTCTACATGAGCGCCAATATAACAGAGCGCATGATTAATTTAATTTAAATCACTGCCTGCGCTAGGAATCGAACCCGGGACCTCTGGCTTACTAGTCTTATGCTCAACTGATCGAGCTAAAGAGAAGATCTCTCTAGCCGAGCGGTATATTGCGGCTAGTATTTTCCAGGGTTACACCAGCATTGTTAACAAAATTAAAAGAAACAACTTACATTTTTGATTAATGGCATTAGCCTTTTATAAATAAGAAATAAGGCAGTCAATTTATACAGGGCTGTATATGTAACAACTACAGGTATCTAACACAGGCACTGCCCATTACCTGTATAGGGGGATTTGTGGTCACACCTGACTGGACGTAGTGCACTACTAGTTTACCTGTAGCTTAAACGTAGTGTACTACTTGGAGTGCACTAGGGTGTAAAGGATAGCTTACACTCAACTGTAGTTTTTGGGTGTTTTTGGGTAAATCGTTCTACCGCTTTCCTATACCCTAATGATCTAGGCATGCGACGATCTATCCCGAGTTTCCTCTGGCCCTGCCACCATACGTAGTGTAGTGTCAGGGCCAGGGAAACCTCTGCATGGCTAAACATATTATATATTTCTAGTCCGAGTTTCCCCTGGTCCTGACACCATGTCTGGTGTAGGTGTCAGGGCCAGAGGAAACTCGGGCTAATATATTTCACGTCCCTGTGATGCTGCCAAGTTAATATGCCATCTACTGCTGATATGAGAACAAATGTACACTGTGCACGCAAGAGAAATTTATGATATTTATAATTAGTATATTCTAATAACGATCACAGACAAAGTAAACACATAAGCTTACCTTGCATAGATGGAGAGAACAAGCGAACAGAATGTGCCCCTAACTAATGTAGGTCACCAGGGACCTTTCCATTTATTCAGAGAACCGATTCATCCAATGGATTTTAAATCTTAAAATTATCATAAATATCAACAGACTTGCACATTTTTGTTGATATAGGCCTGGAATTATTTGTTAATGTTCACATGAAAGTATCATAAGACATAATGTTCGACATAATTTAATGCACAATATTTTCGAATAAATAAGTAAATCGTTCGGACCACAATAAATAAAAGCGACCATGAACGAGTCACGAAAGGCGAAATCGAAATTAGCTACGTAAACATGTAATAAAGAAAATGGCCCGACACACGATCGTATCATCCGGCCAAATGTACACATTTTTTTTTATTTCACACTATTATAAAATACAAATTGTGTTAATTCTTTTTGTTCGTGAACAAGGCATTGCTTATGTCAGTATTTGTTAAATTAATAAATATTTGTGCCGCTTGGCTGTCGGAAAAGGAGAATTCCGTTTTATTATTAGACAGGTAATGAAAATCCAATATGGCTGCGCCCATGCTACTCGTGCTTTTTATAGCCTAATCGATGTTTGCTACACAGATATGATTAAAAAAGCCACATGACAGCAGTAATGGCATCACGTAAGTCTGTTTGATAAACATGTAGGCCTAGTATAAGCTACCCTGATTTGAGTCCCAGTGTGTCGTTGCATTCTTTTCCCAATGTTATGAATGTATATCTCTTTATGTATTTTATTATTTACACACTATATTTACACAAGTCTATATTTTTACTGTTTTACAGACTCTGCAACTGCTTTAAAGGTCAGGAGCACGATATGTCCGGATTATCAGTCTGACAGCTGGTTTTCTAATTACTACATACAAATCAGAAGTTAATAACCAGATTATGCAGAAACTGCAATACTTGAAACTGCCATGGAAGAGGTGCCATGAATATGTTATGAGGGTAGACAGTATGTGGAAAGCTGCCTTGAGATGTTTACATACACCAGCGAGGACAACACCCTGTATATCACACATGTGTTCTGTAGTGTCACTCCAACACAAACAGTCCTACAGTGTACAGGGACCTGAGTGTAAACCCTACAGTGTACACGGACCTGTGTGTAAACGCTACCATGTACAGGAGTGCGAACTGAATGTGTCAAAGTCAAAGAAGGAATATGAGGCCATCCAAAGACCTCTATTTAATCTAGCAGAATCTATGTACCAGAAAAGGATCAGGAATCATCCATGGCTCTATCCCTATTCCAGATTTGTTGCATTTTCACAAAAGCAAAATACTGGAATATTGGAAGATCTAGAAATAGTGGAAACATCACCGGAGCTGGAATACTTGATTGAGACAACTATGGATTTACTGGGTCACATCCATATAGATAATTTATCTTCTCTGTTCCTTGATTTTACCCATGCAGGTTTGGCAAAAACACATCCTCTTATGACCAACCTTTTTCTGCAGTTGCAGAGTCGGCGTAAAAGTCTAGATTTTGTGTCGCTTGGACAATATCTATCAACTATAGTGAATTACAATGGCAGTCACATTTTGATTATAACGGAAATTCTTCCTCAACTTCGTCATCTACTTCAGAATGGCTTTGTCAGAATAGAGCAAAATCCCAACCAGTATCTCCATACTCTGTGTCAATTTTCCTCCCATGGTCTATTACAGCAGTTAGACAATGCTGTAGTATCAGATTTGTTGTTTCAAATATCATCACTGTGTTCTGATCAGGAATCTATAGAGAATGATTTTGACCTCATTATTCCAGTGTTTGAGTTGGTGTCACTGTTCATGCTTGGAGATGAAGGATTGACCTTCATTGAGCCAAGCATCAAAGACACATGTGAGAAGATTTTGAAAATAATCACAGGTAAAATGTTGGAAAACATTGAGGATTTAAATCTCCATCAGCTCTGTGCTATCATGGCCATGTCTGCAGAGGAACAGATGGAGTTCTTGTCAAAACCTTTTTTGGAAAAAGTTCAGTCTCGGACAGAATGCATCTTGTTTGAAATGCAAAATTTTTCATCTTACAATATCTTGGAGCTCCATCGACTTGCAAACCTTTCATGGGTGAGGCTCTCTGCAAAAAGCAGAGATAGACTTCTGAATTTGACATTGGAATATTTACAGGAATATGTAAAAGAAGAATCTTTTCCTCCAGAAATGGTTATCTTTTTGAAATGCTCAAAAGCCTTTTCTGACATGCTACTTGACAGGAAGATCCCTCTGAGTGCGAAACAATCTTTGAAGCAAGCCATTCTTGATGTGAATATATGGGAACATCTTGAATTCAATGATTTTATTGCAATATATGAGACCATATCTATGTATTTCTTGTCAACTGAAGTCAAGGACGAATTCACACATAAGTGTCAGACGGAATTATTGACCAACCCTTTCTTAAGCGTGAGAGATAAATTGCGTCGTCTCTTTGTTTTGCTTTTAAAGAAGGAAACTGATCCAAGAATTTTGAAAAAAGTTATAAATGAGCAAGCAATATATCAAAGTAACCTTGATGATGTCAAACAAATTATTCAACTTGCAGCACTTACCTCTAAAGGGAATTTTTACAATGATGTTGTAAAAGAGTTTAGCAAGATGTTTTGCTTAGTAGGGAGAAAAAGATTGCAGACACAAACAGACTTTCGTACTCTTTTTCTATTGGGATCTGGCAGAATTCATATGAATCCATGCAACTACAAGAAACTTTGTGGAATGCCAAGCTGGCGATTACAAGAACAGTTCTCTGACTTGAATAATCCAACTGGAGATTTAGATCAGGATATTCTCAATGTACTAACATTCCTTTGTCACAGAGACCTTGATCTGCCCGAGTTTGAGATGGCTTGCCTGATGGTTCTTCAGCTTCCTTCTTCTCCTCTACCTCTCCTCTACAACAGCCTCCTCAATTATGCCATCACAAACCAGTCAAACATGAAAGCAAATCATTTCAGGGACCTTCTGCAAATTTTAGTGAGTGTTGGACGAGTCGGTAGAAATACAGACACGTTTATTCAGAGGACAATTGACTTTATTAACCAATTGACATTAGACGCCATTGATCCGCCTATCCTGATACAGATGCTATGCAGCATGTCTGAGTTGAAAGTCTTTTCCCAGGACATCATCACAGAAGTATTTCAGCCATCCTACCTCAACAAACTGACAGAACTACTACACAGTCCAGGTATACATTAAATAGATCAGTCTATAAAGAGGAAGCCACCTGATTCTACAACCAGTGCAATAAACAAATACCCCCCATCAAAAGATTAATATCCCTGCATGGCACTTCAAAGATATTATTAATTTCACTATTGTAAATTACATTTGAGAAATGGTGGTAAAATAGGATGAACAAAAAGTTCCGAGTTCGAAAGGATAATCAAAGCTTCAGGGATGATACTGTAGTTTTGGTTGCTAAATGACAGTTGCCATATTCGTATGATGTCCTTGCTTTGTTTCCATTTCCCTGGTGCTAACTTTTTTCCATGTCATGTTAAAACAAAATATGTCTAATCACGAACCTCACTAAGGGTCAAAATTCATCTATTTTTAGAAAAATGGTCATTTTTCAATATTGTTTTTTTCATAGATCGATGTAATACATGTATGTCATTCTGATGATTTTCGCTCACCTGCCCAAAGGGCAAGAGAGCCTATGCCGTTGTGCTGTGTCTGTCCTCCGTCCAGCTGTCCATGCAGCGTCAACTTTTTCCTTTAAACAAATTCTTCTCTAAAACTAAGAGGCCCAGGGACTTGATATTAGGCCTGTAGCATGCTGGGATGAACGGCTACCATGTTTGTTCAAATAAATGACCTTGACCTTCATTCAAGGTCACATGGGTCAAATAGCCTAAAATCTTGAAACGACTTCTTCGATCAATAACCTCGAGAACCAGGGACTTGATATTAGGCCTGTAGAATGCTTGGGTGAAGAGCTTCAAAGTGTGTTCAAATGAATGACCTTGATCTTCATTCGAGGTCAGAAGGGTCAAATAGGCTAAAATATTCAAAAGACTTCTTCTCAATAACCAAGAGGCCCAGGGACTCGATATTAGGTGTGTGGCATGCTGGGTTGAATGGCTATTAAGTTTGTTCAAGTAAATGACACTGACCTTCATTCAAGGTCACATGGGGTCAGATATGCTAAAATCTTATAACAATGATTTCTTAATTTCCTAGAGACTTTTGGGACCTGATATTAGGCCAATTGTATTTTGGAATGATGAACTAGAAAATTTATTGACATAAGTAAACCTAGCTTTCTCTGATATTTGAATAAAGTGTAGTAATCAGCAAATTATCTGCAGAAATGACCCAGATCAACTTCAAAGTTGCTTTAGAGCCAGTTGAGCAATACATGCCCATTGGGCCTCTTGTTTTTTTTTCATTTTGAAGCTCATAATCATAACAACAATGGTAAGAAGATATTGACAAATGTTTTCTATCAACTCATGATTATCTTAGAAATAATAGTTAAATACTGAGTTTCTACATAAAAAAAAACAAAAAAAAAACCCATAGAAAACAGTGAAATGATAGATTTATAGTTAAATTTAATACAAGTCTCTTCTCATCTTCACAATAACAACAATGATATCAGGAATACGAAACTAGTTGACATAAATGTGAATGTATTGTCTCTTACAGTACACTACCTACTAACAGTTTCACAGGAACTGCATCATTTCATTGGGACCTGTTTTCTCTGCTTGTAGATTTGTCCTATAATCAGTCTGCCTTACTGATGAACAATATTGTCCAGCTAAACAGAGCAGTGTGCCTAAAGTGCCCAGAGTATGGTGTACCTTATCTACAGGACCTAGTAGAATCTCGCTTACCAGAGCCAGGTAAAAAAACTACAGGTCAAATCTCACTAACCAGAGCCAGGTAAAAAACTACTGGTCAAATCTCACTAACCAGAGCCAGGTAAAAAACTGAAGGTAAAATCTCACTAATACCAGAGCCAGGTAAAAAACTACTGGTCAAATCTCACTTACCAGAGCCAGGTAAAAAACTACAGGTCAAATCTCACTAACCAGAGCCAGGTAAAAAACTACAGGTAAGATCTGACTTACCAGAGGCAGGTAAAAACTGAACAAATAGAATCTCACTTACCAGATCCAGGTAAAAAAACTAAAAGTCAAATCTCGCTTACCAGAGCCAGGTAAAAAACCTGAAGGTCAAATCTCACTTACCAGAGCCAGGTAAAAACCTAAAAGTCAAATCTCACTTACTGGAGCCAGGTAAAAATAAAGGTTAAATTTCACTTACCAGAGCCAGGTAAAAATAAAGGTGAAATCTCGCTTACTAGAGCCAGGTAAAAAACTACTGGTCAAATCTCACTTAATAAGAGCCAGGTAAAAATAAAGGTGAAATCTCACTTACCACTTATAAGAGCCAGGTAAAAATAAAGGTGAAATCTCACTTACCCGAGACGGGTAAAAAAATGAAGGTTAAATCTCGCTTACCAGAGCCAGGTAAAAATAAAGGTGAAATCTCGCTTACCAGAGCCAGGTAAAAAACTAAAAGTCAAATCTCACTTACCAGAGCCAGGTAAAGATAAAGGTGAAATCTTGCTTACCAGAGCCAGGTAAAAACAACAGGTCAAATCTCACTAACCAGAGCCAGGTAAAAAACTACAGGTCAAATCTCACTTACCAGAGCCAGGTAAAAAACTACAGATCAAATCTCACTTACCCGAGACGGGTAAAAAAATGAAGGTGAAATCTCGCTTACCAGAGCCAGGTAAAAATAAAGGTGAAATCTCACTTGCCCGAGACGGGTAAAAAAATGAAGGTGAAATCTCGCTTACCAGAGCCAGGTAAAAATAAAGGTGAAATCTCTCTTACCCGAGACGGGTAAAAAAATGAAGGTGAAATCTCGCTTACCAGAGCCAGGTAAAAACAACAGGTCAAATCTCACTAACCAGAGCCAGGTAAAAAAACTACAGGTCAAATCTGAATTACCAGAGCCAGGTAAAAAACTGCAGGTAAGATCTGACTTACCAGAGGCAGGTAAAAACTGAACAAATAGAATCATACTTACCAGATCTCGATTACTAGAGCCTAGTAAAAACTGTACAGATCAAGTCTTGCTTACCTGATCCAGGTGAAAACTGTACAGGTCAAGTCTTGCTTACCTGATCCAGGTGAAAACTGTACAGGTCAAGTCTTGCTTACCGGATCCAGGGGAAAACTGTACAGGTCAAGTCTTGCTTACCGTAGCCAGGTTAAATCTTTACACTCTCAGTTATATTTTGCTGTTATATTATAATATGTCAATGAATTTCAAAAGGCCATGTTTGTTTTGAAGGTAAAACAATATTAATTTTGTTGAAGTTTTGAATGTTACCACTTACAATCCATTCCCTTACAGTTAAACAGTTTTAGGCCTTAATTATGATTTATAACAGCCAGTGCACAGACTTGTTCATTTGAATTGTAGAACAAAAATAAGGGAATTTGATAGAACACAAATTTCATTGAGATGATTTCTCATTTTTTTTATAGTTGATCAATTTATTAGATTACTAAAGATGTACCTCCAGTTTAGGAAACATTTTGTTCTTTCCAGTTGCTAAATCCGACGATGTCCGAGACAAGTTCGTTCTCCACAGCTATAAGCAATGTCTGCTTGACCTCTTCACTACAGAGTTTGGTGGGCCAGAGTTTATTAACACTGATCACATCACTTCAGCAGGTCTTCACATAGGTAAGTGCAAACACATTTTTTATGTAGTGTTACACAATAAAACAGGTCGTAGATTTACTTGCTTTAGAAAACATTTCTGGGTCACTTGATCAAAATATTTACGTAAAGGACACAGTGTGGAAAGACTGCATGTTACAAATAAAGTGTATATTCAAACTTTTCATTTTTTGTGTCACCTTGAAAAGGTGACATATAGGTATTACTATGTTGGCGTCGGTGGCGTCGGTGGTGTCGGCGTCGTCGTCCGCACAATGGTTTCTGTCCAATAACTTGAGTTCCCTTTGGCCAATCAAACTCAAACTTCATACAGTGCTCCTTACCAAAAGTGCTTGCTTGGGATTGCTTTTCAAGTTCAAAGGTCAAAGGTCAAGGTCACTGTTAGTATTAATAGAAAATTGGTTTCCATGAAATAGCTTGAGTTCCCTTCAGCCAATCTAACTCAAGCTTCACACAGTGCTTCCTTACGAAAAGTGCTTGCTTATGATTGCTTTTCAAATTAAAAGGTCAAAGGTCCTTGCTACTATAAATAGAAAATAGGTTTGCTTGGGATAACTTGAGATCCCTTGGGCCAATCAAACTCAAACTTGATGCATTGCTTTCTTATAGGAAGTGCTTGCTTGGGATAGCTTTAAGTTTCGATGTTCAAAGGTCAAGGTAACTGTTGCTATCAATAGAAACTTGGTTTCCATTTGATAACTCGAGTTCCCTTTGACCAATTAAACTCAAACTTTGTATAGTACTTCCTTATCAAAAGTGCTTGCTTGGGATTGCTTTTCAGGTTCACGGTCACTGTAAATGAATAGAAAATCTGTCCTGTTCCCTTTGGGTCAATCAACCTAAAACTTCATATAGTACTTTCTGGTTTCTGTATGAAAAACACTTAAATTTTGCATGAAACTTGTTTTGATTTACAAAGCAGATCACTTTGATTTTTAAAATTCAAATCCTAGCTTGCTGTGCAGGCGACACATCCACTTCCGTGGAGTTCTTGTGTGAATTAAAAAACTAATTCAAATAGGCATGATAAATATTGTAGAAGTTTGATACTGTACAGTATCTATGATGTATGGTTTGGTGTAGACCTGATAATATTGTTACATTAGAGGATTGATACAGTATCTATGATGTATGGTTTGGTGTAGACCTGATAATATTGTTACAGTAGAGGATTGATACAGTATCTATGATGTATGGTTTGGTGTAGACCTGATAATATTGTTACAGTAGAGGATTGATACAGTATCTATGATGTATGGTTTGGTGTAGACCTGATAATATTGTTACAGTAGAGGATTGATACAGTATCTATGATGTATGGTTTGGTGTAGACCTGATAATATTGTTACAGGGTTGATACAGTATCTATGATGTATGGTTTGGTGTAGACCTGATAATATTGTTACATTAGAGGATTGATACAGTATCTATGATGTATGGTTTGGTGTAGACCTGATAATATTGTTACAGTAGAGGATTGATACAGTATCTATGATGTATGGTTTGGTGTAGACCTGATAATATTGTTACAGTAGAGGATTGATACAGTATCTATGATGTATGGTTTGGTGTAGACCTGATAATATTGTTACAGTAGAGGATTGATACAGTATCTATGATGTATGGTTTGGTGTAGACCTGATAATATTGTTACAGTAGAGGATTGATACAGTAATTAATGATGTATGGTTTGGTGTAGACCTGAAAATATTGTTACAGTAGAGGATTGATACAGTATCTATGATGTATGGTTTGGTGTAGACCTGATAATATTGTTACATTAGAGGATTGATACAGTATCTATGATGTATGGTTTGGTGTAGACCTGATAATATTGTTACAGTAGAGGATTGATACAGTATCTATGATGTATGGTTTGGTGTAGACCTGATAATATTGTTACAGTAGAGTATTGATACAGTATCTATGATGTATGGTTTGGTGTAGACCTGATAATATTGTTACAGTAGAGGATTGATACAGTATCTATGATGTATGGTTTGGTGTAGACCTGATAATATTGTTACAGTAGAGGATTGATACAGTATCTATGATGTATGGTTTGGTGTAGACCTGATAATATTGTTACAGTAGAGGATTGATACAGTATATATGATGTATGGTTTGGTGTAGACCTGATAATATTGTTACAGGATTGATACAGTATCTATGATATATGGTTTGGTGTAGACCTGATAATATAGGATTGATACAGTATCTATGATGTATGGTTTGGTGTAGACCTGATAATATTGTTACAGTAGAGGATTGATACAGTATCTATGATGTATGGTTTGGTGTAGACCTGATAATATTGTTACAGGATTGATACAGTATCTATGATGTATGGTTTGGTGTAGACCTGATAATATCGGATTGATACAGTATCTATGATGTATGGTTTGGTGTAGACCTGATAATATTGTTACAGTAGAGGATTGATACAGTATATATGATGTATGGTTTGGTATAGACCTGATAATATTGTTACAGTAGAGGATTGATACAGTATATATGATGTATGGTTTGGTGTAGACCTGATAATATTGTTACAGTAGAGGATTGATACCGTATCTATGATGTATGGTTTGGTGTAGACCTGATGATATTGTTACAGTAGAGGATTGATACAGTATCTATGATATATGGTTTGGTGTAGACCTGATAATATCGGATTGATACAGTATCTATGATGTATGGTTTGGTGTAGACCTGATAATATTGTTACAGGATCGATACAGTATCTATGATGTATGGTTTGGTGTAGACCTGATAATATTGTTACATTAGAGGATTGATACAGTATCTATGATGTATGGTTTGGTGTAGACCTGATAATATTGTTACAGTAGAGGATTGATACAGTATCTATGATAGTGCTGCAATGACATGGTTCGGTTCACGGTATTTTGATCTCGCATCACGTTACGCTCATGGTTCAGGCCGTTTCAGATTATCTGCGCAGTAATTTGTATCGCTAATTTAAATCACACATATATGGAAAGTTTTTTGGATCCGTGTACCTGAAACAGGTGGTTTAAAATCATTTAAGAATCAAAATTGCCGAGGCGAAGTCTTCCCGATTCTTTTAATGAGCTGGTTGCTACTGTCATGAATCCTGTATTTTGATTGGCTGATGACTACTCACAGATCTAGGTTATTTCCTAACCTGAATAATGTTCCTCGTCTGTGTATATATTATATATTGTGTAATGCCAGATGAGGCAAGTACCTGATTTATCTATAAAACAAAACCTATAACATTTTATAACAGATCAAGATACTACATTTTGTACTGTTATAGTATATATATATACATTTTGATTCTTTGCTTTATTAATTTAAACAGATATTGCAGTATATTTTGATGAAAACCTTGATGTAGTGGAATATTCTCAACTAGACCATATGGAAAAGGCAGGAAAACATTACAAGAAGTAAGTTATAAATTGTAATTATATATGTTTAGCCTCGTCTGTGATAAGTAAACCTATATTCTTAGTCTCATACAGGTAAAACTCTAGCATGATCACACATTTCCGTGTACAGTGCAGCTTCCCAACACGATCTGTCTCAAAACCGATCACCCCTTGATACCGATCAAAATGGCGGTGTATGGAATTGATCCTTCTTTATTATCAATAGTATCAAAAGTTCCCAATACTGATCCCTCCGAATTCTGAATATCAAACCGATTTGTGTCGAGAATGGTTAAAATACCCAAATTTCTCGGTAAACTGCCCTTACCTGAGTGAACATAACAGATGCCCGACCAACTGACCGTGAAATAAACACCTGTGGCAATTAGTTGTCGTAAGCTTTGTCTTTGGGCATATATGTATAGGTAAATTGGCCGGTACATAACACCTACGACTAGAGGAGCATTATGATTTAATTGTTGGTAGGAACTGTTCTTTTTCTTATTTGTAAAACCATTTAAGTTTGGAATGAAATAAATATACTTTATGAAGCCCCATAAGCAAAGAGGTGTAGTGACAGGCTGGATGCAGTTTGATGCCAACGACAGGATTGTGAAATGATAAACAAGTACTTATGGCATATTTTTTCAATTAGTATTATAACTTAATTAGTGTAATTTGTATAAATTCTGCATTCTATGTATTCATTAATTAACTTCCATAATATCAACACTGCTTGAAAGATGTCATCCACTCAATATTATCTCTGGATCCTGACGGGTAAAAATGAATCACTTCTCTAAACTGAACCCTTTTTAAACTGGGCAAATATTCATGTACCATGCATGATTGGATAAGGAAAGTTCCACTGTGAGAAAGTACATTAAGGAAAGTACATTTATTTCAAACGCCCCCTATATTCTGACAAATTGATACCTTTGGTATTGTAGACTTCTTGGGGAGCAAGTTGAAATTTAGATGATAGAAACGGTTTATTGATAAAATATGAATTAGATGTGTAAATAGTACCATCATGATAACAACATCATCTCCTTGTAGTTCTTCTGTTTATTAGTTAACATCAGTTGTAGCCATGACGTCGTGGATTAGTATATGTCAATACATTATCTGATGTATATTATACAGGATTGTAAAACCATATACAGTGGTGGCCGTGTGGTGAAGGTGTCCCGACACTTTATCACTAGCCCTCCACCTCTGGGTTAATTGCGAGTTCGAAACTCAATTAGGGCAGTTGCCTGGTACTGACCATTGGTCGGTGTTTTTTTTTTGGTTGCTCCGGCTTTCCTCCACCTCCAAAACCTGGCACATTCTTAAATGATCCTGGCTGTTAATAGGACGTCAAACAAAATAAACCAAATAAACCGAAGTATAACAATATAATAATTTCTATTTCAGAGTTGCTGTTCTCTGTCTTGACAAGAATAATTTCAACTCAGTTTCTAAAGGTGTGAGAGCAGAAGTAGAACAGAGAGTCGAGTTGCTTGAAGCTCAGGGATACAATGTTATCCTAGTAAGTATTAGATAGAGATTTAAGGCCAATGACCTTATTAAAAGTTTTGAAATCGATCATCAAAATAGTATTCAGCCTTAGCTCCTTCATTCATCGTTTATCTGGAATAAATGTGTAGGCTACCTGAGCAGCACTAACAGACATTTTTATATCTTTTTTCTATCATCTTACATCATCTGTTCACCAATTTACATTCTCAACACAAAAGTCCTGATTCCATTAAATAGTGTGGAAAGCTGTCATATGGACATATGTGAGTTAGTTTGTAAGTTAATGTCTGTTCATTATGATGGAGAATCGTGCAGGTATCCACTTAAACCAGTTTCTCGATTCTAGCCCTTTCCTTGGAACTTAGTCAAAAATACCAAATTACTGTTTTCTTTAGTTTCCGGGCTATAACTCAAAAACCGTTCGACGCAGCTCCTTGAAAATTTCTGTATATATCAGACTAGTGCCCTAGTTGTGCCTTTTGCTATTGCGGACCTTCCATTTTCGGTATTTTTTCTGTCACCATGGAAACTTAGTAAAAAATACCAAATTACTGTTTCCTTTTGTTTCCGGGCTATAACTCCATAACCGTTCAACGCAGCTCCTTGAAACTTTCTGTATAAATCAGACTAGTGCCCTAGTTGTGCCTTTTGCTATTGCGAACCTTCCATTTTCCGTATTTTTTCTGTCACCATGGAGACTTAATCAAAAATACCAAATTACTGTTTCCTTTTGTTTCCGGGCTATAACTCCATAACCGTTCAACGCAGCTCCTTGAAACTTTCTGTATAAATCAGACTAGTGCCCTAGTTGTGCCTTTTGCTATTGCGGACCTTCCATTTTCGGTATTTTTCTGTCACCATGGAAACTTAGTCAAAAATACCAAATTACTGTTTTCTTTTGTTTCCGGGCTATAACTCAAAAACCGTTCGACGCAGCTCCTTGAAAATTTCTGTATATATCAGACTATTGCCCTAGTTGTGCCTTTTGCTATTGCGGACCTTCCATTTTCGGTATTTTTTCTGTCACCATGGAAACTTAGTAAAAAATACCAAATTACTGTTTCCTTTTGTTTCCGGGCTATAACTCCATAACCGTTCAACGCAGCTCCTTGAAACTTTCTGTATAAATCAGACTAGTGCCCTAGTTGTGCCTTTTGCTATTGCGAACCTTCCATTTTCCGTATTTTTTCTGTCACCATGGAGACTTAATCAAAAATACCAAATTACTGTTTCCTTTTGTTTCCGGGCTATAACTCCATAACCGTTCAACGCAGCTCCTTGAAACTTTCTGTATAAATCAGACTAGTGCCCTAGTTGTGCCTTTTGCTATTGCGGACCTTCCATTTTCGGTATTTTTCTGTCACCATGGAAACTTAGTCAAAAATACCAAATTACTGTTTTCTTTTGTTTCCGGGCTATAACTCAAAAACCGTTCGACGCAGCTCCTTGAAAATTTCTGTATATATCAGACTATTGCCCTAGTTGTGCCTTTTGCTATTGCGGACCTTCCATTTTCGGTATTTTTTCTGTCACCATGGAAACTTAGTAAAAAATACCAAATTACTGTTTCCTTTTGTTTCCGGGCTATAACTCCATAACCGTTCAACGCAGCTCCTTGAAACTTTCTGTATAAATCAGACTAGTGCCCTAGTTGTGCCTTTTGCTATTGCGAACCTTCCATTTTCCGTATTTTTTCTGTCACCATGGAGACTTAATCAAAAATACCAAATTACTGTTTCCTTAATAACTCTTACTTTGAGCTTGAAGTTGATATATACATGTATTTGGGTTTTCATACCAACTGCGGTGCGCGGGGGATAATGCCAAGCTTTGTGGCTCCTTGTTATCAATAGTATCAAAAGTTCCCAATACTGATCCCTCTGAATTCTGAATATCAAACCGATTTGTGTCGAGAATGGTTAAAATACCCAAATTTCTCGGTAAACTGGCCTTACCTGAGTGAACATAACAGAAGCCCAACCAACTGACCGTGAAATTAACACATGTGGTGATTAGTTGTCGTAAGCTTTAATTGTCTTTGGGCATATATGTACATATAGGTAAATTGGTACATAACACCTACGACTAGAGGAGCATTATGATTTAATTGTTGGTAGGAACTGGTTAAGGTTTGAAATTATTGTTCTTTTTCTTATTTGTAAAACCATTTAAGTTTGGAATGAAATAAATATACTTCATGAAGCCCCATAAGCAAAGAGGTGTAGTGACAGGCTGGATGCAGTTTGATGCCAACGACAGGATTGTGAAATGATATGCATGTACTTATGGCATGTTTTTTTGTAATCAGTAATATAACTTAATTAATGTAATTTGTATAAATTCTGCATTCTGTGTATTCATTAACTTCCTTAATATCAACACTGAACGAAATGTCATCCGCTCAATATTATCTCTGGATCCCGACTGGTCAAAATGAATCACTTCTCTAAACTGAACCCTTTTTAAACTGGGCAAATATTCATGTACCATGCATGATTAGATAAGGAAAGTTCCACTGTGAGAAAGTACATTAAGGAAAGTACATTTATTTCAAACGCCCCCTATATTCTGACAAATTGATACCTTTGGTATTGTAGACTTCTTGGGGAGCAAGTTGAAACTTAGATGATAGAAACGGTTTATTGATAAAATATGAATTAGATGTGTAAATAGTACCATCATGATAACAACATCATCTCCTTGTAGTTCTTCTGTTTATTAGTTAACATCAGTTGTAGCCATGACGTCGTGGATTAGTATATGTCAATACATTATCTGATGTATATTATATTATACAGGATTGTGTAACCATATACAGTGGTGGCCGTGTGGTGAAGGTGTCCCGACACTTTATCACTAGCCCTCCACCTCTGGGTTAATTGCGAGTTCGAAACCCAATTGGGGCAGTTGCCTGGTACTGACCATTGATCGGTGTTTTTTTTTTGGTTGCTCCGGCTTTCCTCCACCTCCAAAACCTGGCACATCCTTAAATGATCCTGGCTGTTAATAGGACGTCAAACAAAATAAACCAAATAAACCGAAGTATAACAATATAATAATTTCTATTTCAGAGTTGCTGTTCTCTGTCTTGACAAGAATAATTTCAACTCAGTTTCTAAAGGTGTGAGAGCAGAAGTAGAACAGAGAGTCGAGTTGCTTGAAGCTCAGGGATACAATGTTATCCTAGTAAGTATTAGATAGAGATCTAAGGCAAATGACCTTATTAAAAGTTTTGAAATCGATTATCAAAATAGTATTCAGCCTTAGCTCCTTCATTCATCGTTTATCTGGAATAAATGTGTAGGCTACCTGAGCATTTTTATATCTTTTTTCTATCATCTTACATCATCTGTTCACCAATTTACATTCTCAACACAAAAGTCCTGATTCCATTAAATAGTGTGGAAAGCTGTCATATGGACATATGTGAGTACGTTTGTGAGGTTAATGTTCCCTGCCTCATTTATAGGACCCTGGGAGGGGAGGGAGACTTGCTGTGAGGGCAGTGTGAGACCATAAATCAATCTCATGGCCTCGAAATGAATACAGTATGTGACCATGATTATAAAATGAGAGTATGCATCCGTGAATCGATCATGGCTACAAATGAGGGCCGTGTGAAAGCATGACTATCCCATGGAATAAAGGGGATGTTAATGACTGCATGACTTTCACATAGCATGAAGTGAGGGCAGTGTGTGCCCATGAATGTCTCATGGCTTTAAAGTGAGTACAGTGTACATGTGTGATCATAAATGGCTCATGACTACAAAGTGAGGGCAATGTGTGAGAGTATGACTACAAAGTGAGGGCAGTGTGAGACCATGACTACAAAGTGAGGGCAGTGTGAGACTATGACTACAAAGTGAGGGCAATGTGAGACCATGACTACAAAGTGAGGGCAATGTGAGAGTATGACTACAAAGTGAGGGCAGTGTGAGAGAGTATGACTACAATGTGAGGGCAGTGTGAGACCATGACTACAAAGTGAGGGCAATGTGAGAGTATGAATACAATGTGAGGGCAATGTGAGAGTATGACTACAAAGTGAGGGCAGTGTGTGAGAGTATGACTACAAAGTGAAGGCAATGTGTGAGAGTATGACTACAAAGTGAGGGCAATGTGAGACCATGACTACAAAGTGAGGGCAATGTGAGACCATGATTACAAAGTGAGGGCAATGTGAGACCATGACTACAAAGTGAGGGCAATGTGAGACCATGACTACAAAGTGAGGGCAGTGTGAGAGTATGACTACAATATGAGGGCAGTGTGAGAGTTAATTACTACAAAGTGAGGGCAGTGTGAGACCATGACTACAAAGTGAGGGCAGTATCCGATCACAAATATTTCATGGTGGCAACGTTGATTGATAGCAAAGCAATCACACCATCATTGAGAGGTCTGAGCATATTATGTCACAGAAAGCAATTTTAGAGTTGTTTTCCTAAACACTGTCTGTTAAAACCTCTCACATTCTAGTTTTTACTACTCTTTGGTTTTCAGGCATCTTGCAGATTTAGGAAGAGACCCAAGATGATGATGGAAATGGCAAGCCATGTCTTGTCTGAAATTTATGACTCGGTTGGAAAGACCATTAAAGAGTGAAATTACAGAATGGTTTCCATGATCCTTGTAGGTTTTCCTATTACAGATGTTACATAGAATTCTATACAGGTTTCACTTGTATAATGTATAACCGTATCTATCCCTCAACAAGCCCAGCACGGACATTGACTGAAAATATTGTTAGTAGAATGAAATAGCAGTTAATTGTTTGCATTTTCACTGTAAAATGTATAGGCTTATAAACAAACATGCTTTAATTCAGATAAATATGGTATTTTGACCTTGTTACAAATGGGTCTTCATTGTATGACGTCAGTCGTCTTTATATTTTATTAAAATTTATTAAAGCAATTTAAAATTCTTGTTTTCATTTCAAAAGCACAAACTTTATGATACCACAATTTGCTCGATATCCTCTTTCTATAATTACTGTTTACTGCCAAAACACAGTAACTGTTACTAATCTTGGACCATTTATCATAAGCAATATAATTTTCTCATAAAAAACATTGAGGCAATAAGACAAATGTTTTCTGTTCCTTTTGATTATTTATATCTATATAAATCAAAATCTAAGAACACTCAGTATTTCCATGCCTTTTATACTAATCCCATAAAATACAACCCCTTGTTTCCATGTCAACGTTATAATGTAGAGTATTCACCTTATAGGTCAAAACAACAGTGGAGCACTATGTATTGAATCCATTGAAAATTTGCTTGCTTCCTACAATAAATGTACTTTTTGTCTGAGGAGTCTGGTGCAAAATGAAATTATGAACATCAGTTTGTCATACTCTACCAGCTTAGAGAAGTTTGTTTGCTGGGTCAGTTTTTAGCTCACCTGTGCCATGGTGCTGCGTCCGCTGTCCATCGTTTGTCAACATTTGCTTTAAATCACTACTAGTCATCAAATACAGAATGGATTTAAACCAAATTTGGTCAGAAAGATCCTTGGGGGAAGGGGAACAGATTTTGCATTAATGACGATGCTGACCCCCAAGGAGCCAGAGGGGCGAGGCCTAATATGGGAAATAAAAGTAATTTCTTTAAATCGCTACTAATCATATGGTTGGTTGGTCAGAAACATTCTTGGGGGAAGGAGATCAGAGTTTGCATGAATGGTGACTGACTCCCATTCATATAGCTATGAATGGATTTGAACCAAAGTTGGAAAAACATCCTTGGGCCAAGGAACAGGTTTTGCATGAATGATGACTCTGACCCTGAAGGGCCAGAGAGGGGGCCCCAATAAGGGAAATAGAGGTAATTTCTTTAAATCTCTAGTAGTCATAAGGTTATTGATAGATTTGAACCTAAATTTTGTTTGAAACATCCTTGGGTGGAAGGGAACAGATTTTGCATAAACATTAACTTGGACCCCAAGGGGCAGGCCCGATAGGGGGAAATAGAGGCAAGTCTGTTTTTAATTTTATAGTTGACGCTGTGGTCTGTTTTTGATTTTGTAGTCGACGCCGTGGTCTGTTTTTAATTTTGTAGTTGAAACATTAGTCTGTCTTGATTTCAGTTGATTCCCTTGTGGTTAAAGCAGTATAACAAAGACATCAATCCAGTTGGTGGTATTTTAATATTGAAAGAGCATCTTAAGACAGAGATATATTTATTGAACAATTTATAATCAGTCTGCAAATTAATGTTTGTAATTGAATTATATAACAATTTAATACCCGAAAACTTGCCACTAAAGAGGGCAGCACAGGTCATCAGCACAAAAAATGGAAACAATTCTCATTTGTTATATATTTAAATCTTTAATATCGAGTAAATCTGACAAGTGCCAAAGCTTATACATAATTTACTTATTAAGGTGTGTTAACAAATTAACTGACACAAAAGAATTATCAGTTTGATATAAGGTAAATATTTTGAAATTTAAAGGTAAATATTTTTATACAGATTGTAAATGTTTCATCTTTGTGGAAACTAGTGGTAAAATCAAGTGTATATATCTCTAAAGAGAAAAGGATGTTAAATCTTGACAGAAAATCCTCCCAATACATGTTGATGCTGCAGCAGTATAAAAAGGGTTTGTGCCACCTGGATTGTTTTTTGTCTCAGCGTAGTAGTCTTAACAACACATACATTGTACATATCTTAGCGTTATTGAACTATTCCTTTTTCAACACTTGGCATTATTCTCATGATCAGCGCTTAAACAAAATCTATATTTACATATTAGTTGCTCAGGTGCAATAGCAGTGTCTTCATTAACAGGTATATGAGCAGTTTTAGTACAATGACATGTTTTCCTGATGATTTCATAAAATAAACTTGAATTGAAATAACAATTACCACTTTTGTATCCATTCATTTCTATGTAAACAAAACAACTTAATTTGCATGCTTTGGACAAACAAATTGTTTGATCAAATGACGTCTCTAATAAACACAAAGCAGCCAAATATGGGAACATTGCTGGATGTTAAATAATGTTGGTGCTAAAACAGCTTACAACAGTGTGGAAAAACATGGGGATACAAATAATTTACTATTCTACTAAAACAACTTTAATGAAGATATATCTTTGAGTTCTCCAAAATGATGGCTTTAATTTGGATTCATTTTTAACTAGATATTACCAATAAAACCCAAGCTAATACACATGTCCCGCCCAAATCCTCCAACTAAACAAGCACACATCTCTCAAAAAAAGGGCCCAATAATAAATGAATATGTATTTAGGAGATTAAGGGCACTTAACTCACTTATCCTCTCAGCACCAAGTTTAATCGTTCGTACGTGGAATGCTCTCTATCAACAGACGCTGCTGTAAGCCTATATGTACAGACCGGAAGCTACAAGTACCCCTCATCTCAACTGATTCCAGAATCAAGATCCTTTACGTAATGATAACAGGACAAATGAATTATCCTTCAGTGATTCAATTTTACAATTTTATAATTAAACAAAAAGATAAAATGAAACTAACTATGTTAATGTTTCTACTTATTTTGTGTAAAAATCATATTTTGGGCTAGGATGATTGGATGTTAAAAATAACAAAACCTTTTTTCTTTTTAAATTTAGAATCCAAATCCTATATCAAAATATCAGTATTCAAAGTAAATAACCTTGTTATCATTACATCTCGGCAAACTTTTTGTAACAAGTAACATTTATAAACACTAAATAGTATAAAGGTTTCTAACTCTACTATGAAAAATAAGTTAAATATTCAACTTTACAATAAAAAAGTTCTGGAAACAATTCTGAAATAAGACAAGTACTTGTGTGAAAATTTCACTACATAGCAGCTACAAAGTACACAATGATAAAATATAATGTTAATCAAGTTTATGCAGATAAATATACAAGCTACACAATATACAGATATACATATTAGCTCATGGAAAGAAATATACACAGCAAAAATGTTCAACGTAATCAGCATATTGTTTGTAACTATTTTTGTTTGTGATAACATCTGATAAACTAGTCACATGCCCTTTAATAATATATGATTGTGGGAGAAAATGTTTACAAACCAATCTACATTATGTGCAATATGTACATGAAATTAAACATTCAACGCTTAGGTAGGCTAGTGGAAAATTATTCATTTTAATAAAGGTTCAATTTCATATTCGAATTTCAGGATATCGGGGAAAAAAGGTTAAATTTCATATTCGAATTTCAGGATATCGGAATAAAGTTTTTCCATATTCAAATTTCAGGATATCATTCTTATAGAATATATAAAAATTATTATAAAAATGTTGAAGAGAGTGTTAAGTTTAAAATGCTCTAGTGTTTGGTAAGTAGATATCTACAATGTAGTTTTTGTTACAGTAGCCCTTCAATATCCTAAATCAAACAGGGTGTTTTAATCAGAATGCAATCAATCATTGTGTACAAAAATTATCTCTAAAATCTGATGATCCCGAGTTCACAACAAAATTAAAACAAATCTAATATCATCTCTACTGAATAAGCTCGATAACCTAGTATTCAGGTTCAACAAAATCCCTCATTACCTAGAACTTGGTGTCTAATAAAAGAGTTTATCAATTATCGCAGCATTAAAACCAGAATCGCAAGTCTAGTATTTGGACTACCAGTAATGCAGTACCTTCCTATGCATGTAAGACGAGTTACCTCTGTAATATCCCTGAACTGTCACTTCTCACAATACGGACAAAAAAAAAAAAAAAAAATCCATAACAGCCAACAAAAAAAGCGGCAATATTCCAAAACAAAACTGGAAAGTTAATGCATAAAAATACAATCAGCAAAATTCTGTTATGTACAAAAAACATTAAGCACATTAAATTGTGTAAAGGAATATACATAAATATATATTCAATGAATTGGTGGAGGCAGGGGAAGATACATTACCTAATCAATAGTTCTCCGATATAACCAGAATTATCAGCTATTGTTTTTTCCTTGTCTTTTCAGGTCTGATGATTGTAGACTTGGTAAACCGATCAACTTTGTTCAGATATTCTTTTTATTTTACAGTATCATATCAACAGAACAGCAACTCAAATATTATAACACAGATGCACAAATTTTAATATTCATCCAAAAAATTTATCTCATAGAACAGGGGGAAAAAAATCTAAAAATAATCTGGATTTCAGCAGTAAAGGTAAAAATATTCTCATTTTTGTTATCTATTAAAATGTGAAATTTAGAGGGAAGAATGTTTGATCTCTAAGACAATTGTGTTAGAATACCGTTAGTTTGAACTTGAGCTGGTATCTAGCTAGTGTAGGTCCCAGGTCAGTTCAGGGTAATAGTACACTACTTGGTCAGAGGTCAACTCTCAGAGTGTATTGTGTGTTCTGGGAGGGATAAAATCACACTTGAAACTTTCCAATAGTTCAGAAACATTTAAATTTCTTTCTTTTTTTATAATCATCATAGACATTGAAATGGTCCCTCCTGATATAACAATCTGTATATATCACAACTTGCTTCAATCAATATATTTTAGCTATGTGCATTTAGCTGGAATCTGCATACAGTTTTTAGCTATATACTATAAAATACAAAATATAATTATCTAAATACCAACATTCCTGAAATGACAATTCTTTTGTTCTGCTGATTTAGGAAATAATTTTTGAAAATCAACATATACTACAAAAGCTAAGCATTTGCTGTAAAATACACATAATAAGCATCAATTGAACATTTATCAAGAGAAGGTTTATATAGCGAGTATCATTTTCAGTAACGCCTGTTAACTCAATCAAAATATATACTGATGTGGCCAACACTCCACTAAACATCAGTTTGTACAGTGAACAGCCATTCATCACTTTATCATTAGTTTATTACTCACTACCATTGCCAATTGCTTCATCATACAATCACTACTTTCATTACCAAATGGAAAATTTGTGATAACAGAAGCATGGTACAAAATCAATGAGAGTTCTACACTATGTTACAAAGGTATGTTTTGCCTTGTTGAATATTTCTACTACTACATATAATGTACATATTTTTCAGTTGAAAACATTAGAGAGAGAGAAGTTTTGATAAGTTACACCTGTACAGAATAGCACTTTGTTCTACATGCTTTACAGTGTTTTGTATCCTTGCATATTTTTGTCATTTTCACTGCTGTACATTGATAAACTGTCTTTAGAGGACATAGTCCTTCCTCAATACGGATAGGTCATTATTGCAGCATCAGAAAGTATGATACATGATTTAGCCACCAGTGGCTGTCTATGTACAATAGTAACTATGGAGATATCAATTGTCCCCGTCTTGCTGAACAGCTGCCGCCTCCAGAGCTGCGACTCTCTTCTGTAGTTCACTAATAAGACCATTCTGTGCCTCCACTTTCTCCTGGAGAGCTGTTACCAGTCCCAATAATTTCCCATTGTCCTGAAACATAAACAAGACAGCAAGTCTCAATCTGTACCAAGTTACTGGCTTTCCAACAAAAAAACACTGTATAGTATTATAGTTTATCAGAGTAAATATAATAGTTCATTGTTGAATTTATTAAAAGAAATTCTAAACTGTTTTATACGATAAACAAAATCTATAGATCCATATTTTGTAATAAATAATCAAGGTTTTAGATTGTATCATTTCTTTTTTTCTTTATTTTCATTTTTTTTTTTTAAATATCAAGTCATTTCAGACATATTAAGTTATTATTTCTGATTAGAATTAAGTCCTGTGCAAGCACTACTTTTTTCAACTATTTGATCTCTTGATTTAAATTAAGTCCTTGTAAATATCTTCAACTATTTTAACTGTACAACTTATTGCCTGTGATAAATAGTGCTGATACTGTTGTGGTTCCTATAAAGTGCAGTAGTGCTAGTTGACTGGCTGGTGTTTCTATGAATTAGTTACTACACATCAGTTACCAAGATGTCCCGCAACCACAGCACTAGCTATAAACACACGCTACAACATAAGCCGCTCGGCTGGAGACATTAATGGCAAATTGGGAAAATTCAACAATAACAAATGTCAAATGCACTGTAACAAACAATAACAGGAAGGACATTGATCCATCTCTTTTCACTAAATCAATTCTAAGACTTACTAAAAAACAAAAAATCAAAACAAAGGATCATGTAACATATTTACAAGTACTAAACAGGAAATATTATTAATTACAATTATCATTATACGTGGCTAGAGTATCTAATGTCAAGCAAAAAAAAAAAAAACCTTTAATGTGACTATGTTGATGCAGACAAAGTATCGTGGAACAATCTAATCCCAATGATTAATTCACTGTCGAACAATCTAATCCCAGTGATTAATTCACTGTTGAACAATACTAATCCCAATGATTAATTCACTGTCGAACAATCTAATCCCAGTGATTAATTCACTGTCGAACAATCTAATCCCAATGATTAATTCACTGTCGAGCAATCTAATCCCAGTGATTAATTCACTGTCCAACAATACTAATCCCAATGATTAATTCACTGTCGAACAATCTAATCCCAGTGATTAATTCACTGTCGAACAATCTAATCCCAATGATTAATTCACTGTCGAACAATCTAATCCCAGTGATTAATTCACTGTCCAACAATACTAATCCCAATGATTAATTCACTGTTGAACAATCTAATCCCAATGATTAATTCACTGTCCAACAATACTAATCCCAATGATTAATTCACTGTCGAACAATCTAATCCCAGTGATTAATTCACTGTTGAACAATCTAATCCCAGTGATTAATTCACTGTCGAACAATCTAATCCCAATGATTAATTCACTGTCGAACAATCTAATCCCAATGATTAATTCACTGTCGAACAATACTAATCCCAATGATTAATTCACTGTCGAACAATACTAATCCCAATGATTAATTCACTGTGGAACAATCTAATCCCAATGATTAATTCACTGTCGAACAATACTAATCCCAATGATTAATTCACTGTCGAACAATACTAATCCCAATGATTAATTCACTGTGGAACAATCTAATCCCAATGATTAATTCACTGTCGAACAATCTAATCCCAATGATTAATTCACTGTCGAGCAATCTAATCCCAATGATTAATTCACTGTCGAACAATACTAATCCCAATGATTAATTCACTGTCGAACAATCTAATTCCAATGATTAATTCACTGTCGAGCAATCTAATCCCAATGATTAATTCACTGTCGAACAATACTAATCCCAATGATTAATTCACTGTCGAACAATCTAATCCCAATGATTAATTCACTGTCGAACAATCTAATCCCAATGATTAATTCATTGTCCAGGGACTGTTTTGTCACTTTCAGTAATGGTGATATTGACATTTGACATTTTGATTGAAAAACAATTATGAGCAAATTCTTAAGAAATCAGTGTGTGAAGTTTGCGTTGGACTAATTATCCACTTGAACCTTTAATTTGTTATCGTAAAGGAATGGTAATCCGAACACAATGATCAGTCCAAAGGAACTCAAGTTATCAAACAGAAACAAATTTTCTATAAATAGTTAGTGACCTTAACCTTTGACATCAAAATGCAATCCCAAGCAAGCAGCTATGTTTGGAGGCAAATCACTGTGTAAAATTTGAGTTTATTTGCACCAGGAAGCTTTAGTTATCGCGCAGACCCATTCTCTATCTGTAATAGTAGTGTCGACTTTTGGACTTTTTCATCCAGACAAGTATTACGATAAGGAAGCAGTGTGTTTGAGCGGGATTTGTCCACTTGAACATGAATCATTGTACAGAAACAAATTTTCTACTATTTATAGCAGGTGACCTTGACATCTGACCTGTAAAGAAATCCCAAAGCAGAGGAAGCAATCCACTCTAATTTTAGTTATTGTTCAGAAATGGTGATGCATACAGAGACCATGGCCAATGGACAGCAGCCTTTCCGATCTTTGGGGATAATTTTCCACTTCTACCGTTATATCATACTTCAATTATCTACAAGTAATACAGTCTGTACCGCTTTAAAAGGAAACCATTTCCTCTTGCTAGGAAGCAAAATTTCATTAGTTTCAATTATTTGAATTTTATTATCTTTTTAAATATTAATATGCAATAGCAGGGAACAACAACAATGAACTGGTTTTATGATCTATAAGGACATGTAGAGTAACCCGATTGGAACATCAACAACAGCAAACAAAGGTAATACAACTGTACAATATCAATTGTTCAAAAGCGATAAAAAATCTCATAAAAAATCTGTCACTGTTAGATATAGAATGAAATTGATTACAATCAATAATAGCCAGGATACATTAAGGTCATACACATCTAGTCTCTATTAAAACAGAAATCTGATATCAGCTGTTAGAGTAAGATCCGTTAAAATCTGTAATACATAAAGGTCATACATCTAGTCTATATCAAAGCTGTTGATACAGGTCACAAATTATCTGTAAGAAAATTATTTGCTTCATTCCAGACTTTGAGTCACGAGGAATATTATATGAAAAAAAACATGCTGCTATATCAAGTGTCATTTAAAAAAATATGAAACCATTAGTTTAAGAAATTTCACTAGAATTATAAAGCTAACACACAATTGTGGTTAATAATAAAATGTTTGTAATGTGCAACAAGGCAAGAATGATTATCCAACTGTAAAGATTCACTTACCAATCCTTAAATACTTCCATGGTTTCAAAAGTTTGAAATGTATTTGAACTAAATATTGGGAGAAAATCTTCACATTCCATGTGATAAATTCTTTGTGTAAATTTTATTGTATCTTAGTACAACTAGTATAGTCCATTAATTTTTGAAAGTTTCAATTTTTACTGAGAAGAGGTTACTTTGACACCGATGCTAATATTCTGATGGTATTTTTGAAGATAACATTAGATCTCCTTTGCCTTAATTATAATGCTCCAGACCAAATAACTCAATTTTCCCATTGGGTCCTGCCCCTCCAGTCCCTGAGGGCTATGTGAGCTAAAAATCAGAGGCCCAGAAGGCCTGCTTCGCTCACCTGGATATTTTAGTAATCATGGAAAAAAACTTACATTTAAGTTAAATTACAAACATTTTCCTATTTTCTAATGGTTCAAACCAAATAAGGACCAAATCCTGTCATTAGAAGAAAAAAAGAAAGATTCAATTTTCTTTTGCTTTATTTCCCGAATTGGGCCCCACCCTGTTGGCACCTGGGGAGCCAAACCCTTTGTTTATATAAAATTGAATCTCCTTAGCCTGATAATGCTTCAGACCAAATTTTATCAAAATCTATTCAGTCCTTCAGGAATATTAGTGATTTAAATGATTTACCTTTATTTTCCATATTTTTCCCCCTCCGCTCTGGCCCCAGGGGAGCCATACCTTCCATTTATTCAACAATCGACCTCCTTTGCTCAAACTACAGACCAAATTCTTATCAAAATCTATTCATCCCCTAATGTGCCCTGCCCCTCTGGCTCTAGAGCAGCCACGCCCTTCCTTTATACCACACTGGATCTCTTCTGGCCAATAATGCTCTGGACCAAATTTAATTAAAATCTATTCAGGCTTCAGGACTAGTGGGATTTTAAAGGAAATGCTGACGGACGACAAATGCTGCAGCACGGCATATAAGCTCACTGACCTTTTGGGCCAGGATAGATAAAATAAAGGCATTAAGGCAAGATGTTTATGGAATATTTGTTAACTGGTGTATGAGCTAATAAACCAGCATACAGCACAGTTCTCTGCCCTGCCAACTTGCAGTATAATACTGAAATAAAGGCTCTATCTAAAGCAACAAGGGTAAAGGTCAAATATCCCAACACCGGACAAGTGCCACCTGGCTCAGAACAAGGTGCTGGATTAGTGGAACGTGCAAAAACACCAACCTAAATATTAAGAGTATATTAAGCTAAACGAACAGAACACAGGGAATACATATATATATACGTTTTAGCATTTTTCTCCATTCTCTTCTTCCGATGACAAAGCCTCGTATTGTGATACTCTTTCCTCTAACGTTTTAATTCGCCTTTCATGTGCTTTTACTATAAGTTTGAGTTTCCTGATATCGTCAATCATGGCCTGTGGATCAAAACCCTGGATCACAAGAAAAACGAGGAACAAAAATAAGGTGAAGTCTGAAAATATTAAAATGTGGACTGGAAATTAGAGTATAATGTTGATTACAGGGAGAATGTGGTTGTATGAACTTAACACATTGATGTACCATATCATGCAGTTTGTGAGTTTACTTCAATTAATCATAAATAAGGAATAGTGTCGAACACACTGATAACCTCACTGAGGCTGATATTAGCTTGTTGTGTATTCTAACTGTCTACAAAAATACAATAAAAACCATAATTTTCTCTGTTAGGTAAATTCAATCTTTAACTATTTACTTCAGTGTATCCCACTCAAGTTAATAAAAATTGCGATTAAATAAAATATTCCATTCTTATCTACATGTAGTACAATCAATACATCTGTAAAAAAAAAAAGGCTTCACCAATGACACAATACTAATGAACCAAATGTTGTCACAAACTGACCGACTCCCAACATCTATACATAATATTCGTGTTAAGGGAACAACTGTACCGAAGACTGCAGCAGCAATTTGAGTAACTCTTGGCCTTAGTAAATGTTATGTGGAGTATCAAGCATCGTAATGACAAGTATAAAACGACTTCAAAAGCAATTTGTGTTAATTGTTTGGTAATGACAGTGTTATAACAATGTAATCATTTGGTAGGTTAATACAGTAGACATGCAATGTACATTATACAGGTAACCTGCAGGTATTGGTTATCATAGATCTGCACTGGAGAAACGCTGCCATGGAGATAAGCTCCATTCCTCCAGTACATTACAGTTTTATAACTATAGATACTAAGATGTGGCTTTTAACTAAAATATAATCAAGTGACATATATGTATTATACATGTCAACATTAGTCCCATAATGTCTTGGTGTAATATTAGTCTCGTAATGTCTTGTCTTAAAGTTAGTCTCGTAATGTCTCGTCTTTAAGTTAGTCTCGTAATGTCTCATCTTTAAGTTAGTCTCGTAATGCCTCGTCTTAAAGTTAGTCTCGTAATGCCTCATCTTTAAGTTAGTCCCGTAATGTCTCGTCTTTAAGTTAGTCTCGTAACGTCTCGTCTTTAAGTTAGTCTCGTAATGCCTTAGTCTCGTAATGCCTCGTCTTAAAGTTAGTCTCGTAATGTCTCGTCTTTAAGTTAGTCTCGTAATGCCTCGTCTTAAAGTTAGTCTAGTAATGTCTCGTCTTTAAGTTAGTCTAGTAATGGCTCGTCTTTAAGTTAGTCTCGTAATGCCTCGTCTTTAAGTTAGTCCCGTAATGATTTTCTTTCTTAATTTCTATTTTATGTTCTCATGCAATATGTTAGAAAAACTTTTGAATAATTTTTTTTATATGATGTGACTTATCAGATATATCTTTGTATGTTAATATTGGGTTTAGTGTCATCACAATAGGAACAGTTCAGGTAATGCACTGTCATCAACAATTAATTCCATCCCACAAAAGCGTCAGAAGTGGAATGTGGTAGCTGTTTACACATTATTCTGACATTATCTGCAGGTCACACTAATTAACGAGTCACTCAGTCGGGGATGTGGAAATGACTATCAAAGAAAAGGTCAAAATATAAAGTAAATATATGTTTCTAACTCATCCCTTTTTATACCACAGACCTAGGGATGTTAAATACCTGTGTAAACTTTGTTATATACTTACAGCAGGAAGGGAAGCTGCAGGTGCTGCATTATCACTGACAGCAGGCTTTGTTTCTTGTTTGGGTGGTGGAGCAGCACTGGTTGATACAGGAGGGGTTTTCACAGGGGCAGGAGCTGGAGTTGGTTCAGGCGCGGGAGCTGGAGCTGGAGCAGGGGCTGCTGCAGGGGCTGGACGCTCTGCTGCCTTCACGGGTGGGGCCTTTTGTGGCGTTATTGAATTCAAGTTGTCCAAGATATTAGCCTTACGTATAGGCTTGGCAGTAGTCTGGACAGTTCCTTCCATTGCCTGAAACTTTTCTTTCAAAGAAACCTGTAAATTCAATGCTAGAAATAAATAACTAAAAAAAGGTTGAATTTACATTTCAAAAACTATAATTGAATTTATTTTTCAAAAACTATTTCAAAATATTGTTGTATTTTTTATTAAATTTAAAAGGTGTTTATGTCTAGTTTATTTACTGATAGATTCCTGAAAATCACACTCAACTTAATTAGTGACCGAGACAAACCTGTTGTTTGAGCTGACGTAGATCAGATTGACATCACAAACTGATGCCATTATGATAGTAGGCCTAAACAAGAGGCCCATGGGCCTTAACGGTCACCTGAGATTTGAAGTATTTCAGTTAATCTAATTGACCCTTTTGAGCCTACCCATCAGCCCCTAGGGGTCAGTCAGGGCCAACAGGTGTATACCATTAAGCTGTCATCCAATGCTGATAACGTTAACAAAGTTAGAATGAATTCCAATAGAAATCAAACAAATAATTGTCAAAAATGTGATTTCCCTATATGTATAAACTATAGTAAAATTTACCCCCTCCCCAGGGGCAAACTTGTGACCCCAGGGTCATGAAATTCATAACATTAGTAAAGCACCATAAGACCCTTCCACCTATGAAGAGTATTTGATTCAATCTTAATTGGGTTTTGAAAAGAAGATTTTTAAATTTCAGTCAATTTGACCCTTTTTAGCCCCGCCCATCAGCCCCTGGGGGTCAGTCAGGGCCAACATGTGCATACCATTAAACTGCCATCCATGATCCCAAGCTGAAAATGCTAACCAAATTAGAATGAATTCAAATAGAAATCAAACAAATAATAGTCAAAAATGAGATTTCCCTGTATAAACTATAGTAAAGTTTACCCCCTCCCCAGGGCGAATGCGAGACCCCAGGGTCAGGAAATTCACAATTTTGGCAAAGCACCTTAAGACTCTTCCATCTATGAAGAGTGTTTGATTCCACCATATCTGAGAGTAGAGAAGAAGATTTTTGAAGTTTTAGTCAATTTGACCCTTTTAGCCCCACCCATCAGCCCCTGGGGGTCAGTCAGTGCCAACATGTGTATACCATCAAACTGCAATCACAAGCTGATACTGTTAACCAAGTTAGAATTAATTCCAATAGAAATCAAACAAACAATAGTCAAATATGTGATTTCCCTATATAAACTATTGTGAAGTTTACCCCCTCCCCAGGGGCAAACGTGAGACCCCTGGGTCATGAAATTTACAATTTTGGTAAAGCACCTTAAGACCCTTCAGTCTATGAAGAGTGTTCGATTCCACCATATCTGAGAGTAGAGGAGAAGATTTTTGAATCTTCAGTCAATTTGACCATTTTTAGCCCCACCAATCAGCCCCTGGGGGTCAGTCAGGCCAACATATGTATACCATCAAACTGTCATCCCATGCTGATAATGTTAACCAAGTTAGAATGAATTCCAATAGAAATCCAATAAATTATAGTCAAAAATGTGATTTCCCTATATAAACTATAGTAAAGTTTACCCCCTCCCCAGGGGCAAATGTGAAACCCCTGGGTCACGAAATTCACAATTTCGGTAAAGCACCTTAAGACCCTTCCACCTATGAAGAATGTTTGATTCCACCATATCTGAGAGTAGAAAAGAAGATCTTTGAAGTTTTAGTCAATTTGACCATTTTTAGCCCCGCCCATCAGCCCCTGGGGGTCAGTCAAGGCCAACATGTGCATACCATCAATCTGTTTTCCCATGCTGATAATGTTAACCAAGTTAGAATGAATTCCAATAGAAATCCAACAAATTATAGTCAAAAATGTGATTTCTCTATATAAACTATAGTAAAGTTTACCCCCTCCCCAGGGGCTAACACGAGACCCCTGGGTCATGAAATTCACAATTTTGGTAAAGTACCTTAAGACCCTTCCATCTATGAAGAGTGTTTGATTCCACCATATCTGAGAGTAGAGAAGAAGATTTTTGAAGTTTTAGTCAATTTGACCCTTTTTAGACCCGCCCCTCAGGCCCCTGGGGGGTGGGGACCATATAATTTACAATTTTGGTTGACCTTTAGCCATAGAAGCTTCCTACCAAATTTCATTGAATTTGGTTTAGGGGTTTTGGAGAAGAAGTCGAAAATGTAAATTGTTTACGGACGCACGACGCACGACGACGGACAAAAGGGGATTAGAATAGGTCACTTGAGACTTTGTCTCAGGTGACCTAAAAATGTACATTTACATGTTACATTATGCATATATAACATCATATTCCAGTGTTTTATTAATCAAAGTTAAGATACTAGGAAAAGAAAGTAAAATCAAACAAGAGGCCCATGGGCCTTAACGGTCACCTGAGATTTGAAATATTTCAGTTAATTTAATTGACCCTTTTTGAACCCACCCATCAGCCCCTAGGGGTCAGTCAGGGCCAACAGGTTTATACCATTAATTATAAGCTGTCATCCAATGCTGATAATGTTAACAAAGTTAGAATGAATTCCGATAGAAATCAAACAAATAATAGTCAAAAATGTGATTTCCCTATATAAACTATAGTAAAATCTACCCCCTCCCCAGGGGCAAACTTGTGACCCCAGGGTCATGAAGTTCATTACATTAGTAAAGCATTATAACACCCTTCCACCTATGAAGGGTATTTGATTCTGTCTAAAGTGGGTCTTGAGAAGAAAATCTTTGAAATTTCAGTCTATTTGACCCTTTTTAGCCCTGCCCATCAGCCCCTGGGGGTCAGTCAGGGCCAACATGTGCATACCATCAAACTACCATCCAAAGCTGATAATGTTAACCAAATTAGAATTAATTCCAATAGAAATCAAACAAATAATAGTCAAAAATGAGATTTCCCTATATATAAACTATAGTAAATTTTACCCCCTCCACAGGGGCAAATGTGAGACCCCAGGGTCAGGAAATTCACAATTTTGGTAAAGCACCTTAAGACCCTTCAATCTATGAAGAGTATTTGATTCCATCATATCTGAGATTAGAGAAGAAGATTTTTGAAATTTCAGTCAATTTGACCCTTTTTAGCCCCACCCATCAGCCCCTGGGGGTCAGTCAGGGCCAACAGGTGTAAACCATCAAACTGCCATCACAAGCTGATAATGTTAACCAAGTTATAATGAATTCCAATAGAAATCCAACAAATTATAGTCAAAAATGTGATTTCCCTATATAAACTATAGTAAAGTTTACCCCCTCCCCAGGGGCAAACCTGAGACCCCAGGGTCAGGAAATTCACAATTTTGGTAAAGCACCTTAAGACCCTTCTATCTATGAAGAGTGTTTGATTCCACTATATCTGAGAGTAGAGAAGAAGATTTTTGAAGTTTTAGTCAATTTGAACCTTTTAAGCCCCGCCCCTCAGGCCCCTTAGGGTTGGGGACCATATAATTCACAATTTTGGTTGACCTTTAGCCATAGAAGCTTCCTGCCAAATTTCATTGAATTTGGTTTAGGGGTTTTGGAGAAAAAGTCGAAAATGTAAATTGTTTACGGACGCACGACGGACGACGATGGACAAAAGGGGATTAGAATAGGTCACTTGAGACTTTAGACTTTGTCTCAGGTGACTTAATAAAAAGTATTTCCGACCTAGCTAACTGCCCTAATTTTTTGGGCACGTTAGTAGAAACACAGCTATTCTTTTTTTTGGCCTTATCGTCGTGTGATCTACAATGTACCTATACAGTCCTGAGAATGAGGATAACATAACAGTATGACAAAGTTTACCATCAGGGGACAGGCATCCTTGCCATTGAACCATTCCTCTGCAGTAAGAGCTGCCTGGTCCTTGGACGTGTCTGGGTACAGGTCATCTTGGAATAGCTCTGACTGTAACCAACAATCACCACAAGTTAATTATACTTTGAACAGCCTGATAAATTAATTATACTCCGAACAGCCTGATTAATTATACTCCGAACAGCCTGATAAATAAATTATACTCCGAACAGCCTATCAAATATTCCGAACAGCCTATCAAATACAAAGGAGGTTATTAGGGCCATCAAATGGTGAATAAAGATTGGTCAATAAGATTATATCCATCTAGATTTGACTTTTGAGAGTAATCTCTGTGTGTATGATGCCATACAAAACATGTTTTTATAACAAACATTTCATTATAGAACTTGTGGAGACACTTTGATATGCCACTACCATTTTGTCATGATGGTCATGATTTTCTAAAAACCTTTATTCCAATAACTCAGGCAAGGGTCAAGTATTTCAGTATCTAAGGCCAAGGGTCAAAGAGAGATTGTGGTGTTTCCATTTTGGTTTGGGGTTTACATTGATTAACATCCTATCAATTAGTATATATGGTCATTAAAACATGGCCTCCCCTGTGTGCAAGGTGTGTATTACTGTGTGTTTTGGGAGGCTGTGGTATCCCTGTGTTTGTCTCTTTGTGGTGAGCCAAATTCGCATTTCACTCTTCAAACAATGACAGCATATCTACTATGCAAACCTGTAATTTTTATTTCATGTCAAGGTTAAAAGTTTCAAAGAGGCCACAAAGTACTTTTTTTTTTACATAAATAATAATAAAAAAAAAGACAACAAATACAATAATGTGCCATTAATATCACTAACAATCCCTAGGATACAGATACACAAGTCTAGCTAAATATGTTCTCACCTTTCGAGGCACCGTGAACGGAATCACTTCACATAAGCCGCTATTGTGTATTTTATACATTCTGGAAAACAAAGGATTGGTTATGGAAATTTACACTTGCAAACTGACTATGTCAGGACTTTTTCCTGTCTTGTAAATCAGGTATATTTTGTAAAATATTTACATTTATATATAATATGTAAAATTCACAAGGAAAATGTATGTCAAAACAAAATCAATATTTCTTCATTTTACACTTCACACTAACAATAATTACTGCCGTACAGGACTCCATCTTTATGATACACTACCAGACACAGAGTGAAATGTTGGCTGACTAAAAGTAAAATATTAAATGAAGCGTAATGCTGTTTTATTGTCTGTGATATAGGTGTTCATTGATCTACTGTATACCTGGTAATTTTCGCCCCCATTTAATTTTCGCGATTTCCGCCCTTTAAAGATAGCTATAGGGCGAATTTAAGGTGAAGGCGAAAATTCAAGCTGAATTGAAGGATTAATAAACCACAGTAAAAATTAATTGGCCAAGTGTAGTCAGAACACAAACATATCCTCTTACTTTTCAACTGTAAAATTACGTACTAGGCTTAGCATTTTCAATTAAAAAACGATACTAAGTTATTTTTAAAATTCAGCCATTTTTTAAAAATCATATAGTCCGGGTCATGATAAAATTGAAATACAGAGTGGCATCAAATTCCTGTCATGGACACGACTTATTTTATGTGTTCACCGTCGCTTAATTGTGGCTTCCATTCATGTACATGTGAACAAAAGAAAACACTGGTTAGTCATTAGTCACGGCGCGGTGAACTTACAATTGATCGTGTTTGCTTAAAACCACCCATGCATACATGTACTCATGACTACTTGAATCAATAGGGACTAAAAGAAAATCTGAGCACAGGTAAACATTCTTTATTTGACACTTGATTACATTTCACATCTCATGCTAGTAAGACAATTGGGTAACTTGATAAGTCCCGAGTGTTCCGAGTGTATAGAGGATTACGAACGGAATTTTTCGATTTTACAAACGAGAAAAAGGATATTTCTTGAAAACCATTTAGGGCGAATTTAAAACGGGGCGAATATGTTTTGTGTTGCTCAAGGGCGAAAATAACCTGGGGCGAAAATGACCAGGTATACAGTATTGATCAGCCAAATAATAACATCCTTAATTCCTTTCTCATTCCTTTTTTTTCTCTGACCTTCTTTATTCCTCCTATATAAACCATAATACAGTCATAAGTTAACCTACTTTGTAATCTCGCATGCTTTCATGTCTACACCACGCTTGCACTGGTAGGCAAACCCTCTCTGGGCATCTTTTGACTGATACAGATTCAAGTAGTGGGCATACGGAGCCTCATCTGTGATCTCGTAATACCGTACAATACTGTCTCCCTGTAACGATAAACCATGTTATTATTACATATACTAATATCAATACTGTCTCCCTGTAAACCATCACAATGTTTATAACCTTATAATAATATCAATACTGTCTCCCTGTAAACCATCACAATGTTTATACCTTGTAATAATATCAATACTGTCTCCCTGTAAACCATCACAATGTTTATACCTTGTAATAATATCAATACTGTCTCCCTGTAAACCATCACAATGTTTATAACCTTGTAATAATATCAATACTGTCTCCCTGTAAACCATCACAATGTTTATAACCTTGTAATAATATCAATACTGTCTCCCTGTAAACCATCATGATGTTTATAGCCTTGTAATAATATCAATACTGTCTCCCTGTAAACCATCACAATGTTTATAACCTTGTAATAATATCAATACTGTCTCCCTGTAAACCATCACAATGTTTATAGCCTTGTAATAATATCAATACTGTCTCCCTGTAAACCATCATGATGTTTATAGCCTTGTAATAATATCAATACTGTCTCCCTGTAAACCATCACAATGTTATACCTTGTAATAATATCAATACTGTCTCCCTGTAAACCATCACAATGTTTATAGCCTTGTAATAATATCAATACTGTCTCCCTGTAAACCATCATGATGTTTATAGCCTTGTAATAATATCAATACTGTCTCCCTGTAAACCATCACAATGTTTATAGCCTTGTAATAATATCAATACTGTCTCCCTGTAAACCATCACAATGTTTATAACCTTGTTATAATATCTAATACTGTCTCCCTGTAAACCATCACAATGTTCATACCTTGTAATAATATCAATACTGTCTCCCTGTCTCCCTGTAAACCATCACAATGTTTATACCTTGTAATAATATCAATACTGTCTCCCTGTAAACTATCACAATGTTTATAACCTTGTAATAATATCAATACTGTCTCCCTGTAAACCATCACAATGTTTATAACCTTGTAATAATATCAATACTGTCTCCCTGTAAACCATCACAATGTTTATACCTTGTAATAATATCAATACTGTCTCCCTGTAAACCATCACAATGTTTATAACCTTGTAATAATATCAATACTGTCTCCTTGTAAACCATCACAATGTTTATAACCTTGTAATAATATCAATACTGTCTCCCTGTAAACCATCACAATGTTTATAACCTTGTAATAATATCAATACTGTCTCCCTGTAAACCATCACAATGTTTATACCCTTGTAATAATATCAATACTGTCTCCCTGTAAACCATCACAATGTTTATAGCCTTGTAATAATATCAATACTGTCTCCCTGTAAACCATCACAATGTTTATAACCTTGTTATAATATCTAATACTGTCTCCCTGTAAACCATCACAATGTTCATACCTTGTAATAATATCAATACTGTCTCCCTGTCTCCCTGTAAACCATCACAATGTTTATACCTTGTAATAATATCAATACTGTCTCCCTGTAAACCATCACAATGTTTATAGCCTTGTAATAATATCAATACTGTCTCCCTGTAAACCATCACAATGTTTATAACTGTAATAATATCAATACTGTCTCCCTGTAAACCATCACAATGTTTATACCTTGTAATAATATCAATACTGTCTCCCTGTAAACCATCACAATGTTTATACCTTGTAATAATATCAATACTGTCTCCCTGTAAACCATCACAATGTTTATAGCCTTGTAATAATATCAATACTGTCTCCCTGTAAACCATCACAATGTTTATAGCCTTGTAATAATATCAATACTGTATCCCTGTAAACCATCACAATGTTTATAGCCTTGTAATAATATCAATACTGTCTCCCTGTAAACCATCACAATGTTTATAGCCTTGTAATAATATCAATACTGTCTCCCTGTAAACCATCACAATGTTTATAACCTTGTAATAATATCAATACTGTCTCCCTGTAAACCATCACAATGTTTATAACCTTGTAATAATATCAATACTGTCTCCCTGTAAACCATCACAATGTTTATACCCTTGTAATAATATCAATACTGTCTCCCTGTAAACCATCACAATGTTTATAACCTTGTAATAATATCAATACTGTCTCCCTGTAAACCATCACAATGTTTATAACCTTGTAATAATACCCAACGTGGTCTCCTGTACTAAGCATACAGTATAGGTTTGAAATTTGACTTTGCAGGAATGACATAAATTAATCAAATTTTTTTTTTCAATTTTGCTGTTAAATGGTTAGATAAATAGATAAATAGAAAATATACATGAATGATAATGTACCCGATACAATACAAAAATGATTTGGGACAAAAAGATGAAGATGTACACTACATCTTCCCCAAATCTCACCTACAATATACATGTACAGCTGTTTCAAAAGAGGGAAAAATACAAGTAGAGATGAAGTACAGACAACAAAATTTATTAAATATGTAGTAACTGTATTTATAGACATGTACATCAGTTTTACTTCATTGTTTCAGGCACTTTCCTTAATTGAGGCCTTGGAAAGTTGTCATGTGTACTTACCTTAGCGGCGAGAAACATTATGTTTAAATCTGGATCATAATGAGGGAACAGCACGCCGTTATTATTGTCAATTTCCTCCATACTCATTTTTTTTAAATTCTGGAAAAAAGGTAATTTTACAAAATAAATTTAACTGAAAAGAGATGTAGTTTTTTTAGAATCTTCCATCCCCTAGGGAGTGAGACAGGGGAATCTCAACCAGAGGGGGAAAATTCTTAAGTTTTCAAAACACGAGGCTTGCCAGGTGTTTGGCAGCTTAAGTATCTTACCCAAAGGGTTGAGACTCCCTGTCTCACTTCCATAGGGATGAATGATTATTTTTTTCTTACCATGTATACCCTCCTATGTATGTACTGTGGATGTTACATCATTGCAAGGAAATGTTGACATGACATGTCAGATTAAATTGTCAGAGTGACATCATTGTATTGTTGCTGTGACAAAATGCAATTATTGAGAATGTGCAAAGAGCATGTGTAGCTAGTCTCAACCTATAGCTAGGTTAAGATAAGAAAATCTCACATCAGTAAAATTGTGGATATCCCTGTCCAAGGTAAGAGAAATATGGGAACTGGATGATTATCTAGAAGAATTCCATAACTTGTTCGAAAACATAAACTATTAGTGATATCATAATGTCTTATATATCATCTCCTTCACAGTAGGGGCCATGATAGCTCAGTCAGTTCGAGCGCTGGCCACGTAACCTCAGGTGAAGATCCGAGGTGAATGGTTCGAAGCTCCCCACCCGTGTCAGTCTGTTTTCTCAGGAAAGGAGTCGGTCTGTGCTGTACTTGTGGTTGCGTTTTTGGGCACAACACTTTACTCTCACTGCTCTAAAGGGCATGCAAAGAGCTTCCTGTATGTTGCTCATTGAGGTAGTCACTAACTACTACAAGGATACCCTGTTTTAAAATGATTAACCCAGCAAACAAACAAACAATCCTTCACAGTAGTGACAACTTAATTAGCATACCTTTATAGTGACAACTTAATTAGCATATCTTTATAGTGACAAATTAATTAGCATACCTTTAAAGTACATTAGTTTCAGAAGGAAACAAGCAGACTTGAGTCTTAATGCCACAGCAAAATCAAGCTTTGACTATTGGACAAAATATGATAAAATCCATTTTAACGTTTTGATTAGATTGCCCTTGCTCTGTACAAACAGTGAATATGTTACCATCAAATTACCATCATTTCCTATGTATTACCCGCGGGCTGTACAATTTAAAACATTTAAAACTTGCCTTTTGTTGGCTATCTGATGAAGTGGACTTTATGACAAAATGTTTTCCAGGAAACATCAAAACTAGGGTTTATATGATAATTGTCAAATCCAAGTTAACATTTTTACTTTTCTGATGTACTATATATGGTGCCGACATTGCTGATCATGTCTGAATTATGAATGGTACATTTAACTGTGCATGGACATTTGATTCTAAAAATACATTCATTAACGCTTCACACATCAAGACAATACAGGTCATCTGTGAGAACTTAACTCATACAATGATGGATTAACTCATACAGTGAGGGATTAACTCGTACAGTGAGGGATTAACTCGTACAGTGAGGGATTAACTCATATAGTGAGGGATTAACTCATATAGTGAGGGATTAACTCGTACAGTGAGGGATCAACTCGTACAGTGAGGGATCAACTCGTACAGTGAGGGATTAACTCGTACAGTAAGGGATTAACTCGTACAGTGAGGGATTAACTCGTACAGTAAGGGATTAACTCATACAGTGAAGGATTAACTCATACAGTGAAGGATTAACTCATACAGTGATGGATTAACTCGTAAAGTGAGGGATTAACTCGAACAGTTAGGGATTAACTCGTACAGTGAGGGATTAACTCATACAGTGAGGGATTAACCTGTACAGTGAGGGATCAACTCATACAGTGAGGGATTAACTCGTACAGTGAGGGATTAACTCGTACAGTGAGGGATTAACTCGTATAGTGAGTGATTAACTTGTACAGTGAGGGATCAACTCATACAGTGAGGGATTAACCTGTACAGTGAGGGATTAACTCGTACAGTGAGGGATTAACTCATACAGTGAGGGATTAACTCATACAGTGAGGGATTAACTCATACAGTGAGGGATTAACTCGTACAGTGAGGGATTAACTCATACAGTGAGGGATCAACTCATACAGTGAGGGATTAACCTGTACAGTGAGGGATTAACTCATACAGTGAGGGATTAACTCATACAGTGAGGGATTAACCTGTACAGTGAGGGATCAACTCGTACAGTGAGGGATTAACTCGTACAGTGAGGGATTAACTCATACAGTGAGGGATTAACTCATACAGTGAGGGATTAACTCATACAGTGAGGGATTAACCTGTACAGTGAGGGATTAACTCATACAGTGAGGGATTAACTCGTACAGTGAGGGATTAACTCGTACAGTGAGGGATTAACTCATACAGTGAGGGATTAACTCGTACAGCGAGGGATTAACTCGTACAGTGAAGGATTAACTCATACAGTAAGGGATTAACTCATAAAGTGAGGGATTAACTCATACAGTGAGGGATTAACTCGTACAGTGAGGGATTAACCTGTACAGTGAGGGATTAACTCATACAGTGATGGATCAGGGCTAGAACTTTATTTTCAAAACCACTAGTCAGTCGGACTAGCCATTCAAAATTTTACTAGTCCAAATGTAAATTTCACTAGCTCAGTCGGGCTAGTAAAATTGAAAGTTGCTAGCCCAAAAAATATTGGAAATATAACAATGAATATCTATGTTAAATTGTGACATATTTATTATCATGTTTCTCATGATATTGTACATGTATATGCATGTGTAACAGATCAGCAGTAAATACTTAACTAATCTGTTGTGATAATAATCAGGATATAAACTTAACTGTAATATTGATAACATCATAACTTAAATTAATAAAATCAATAAATAAGTTTTGGAATTTGGAGAAACGGCAGAATATGGTCGACCATATGCTTTGCAACAGAACACACTCAAATAATGCATTGATCATGACTCTCTTTTGTACAGTTGGATTTAACTTTTGACCACGTTTGTCAGACATTGAACTGTCAATGCATGAACAATTAGTGTGTCTATTCTCATATTAAAACAAACCTTAACAAAGGCACCCTTACGATCACTTATCTCTGGATAAGCCTTGCATACCATGGACTGTCCTGTGGTGTCTATTTCGACCCACGGACATTCTTGTTGCCGCTGTTCAATGAACTTCCGTTCACGTTTGTGATTTTTTTACTCTTTTTTATTGCTTTCACATCCTCATTATCATCAGAATTACGATCACCCACTTTCCGTTTCCTAAGACGTTGAATGTAGCGGTCCATATTCAGTTACTACGAACGCTTTTACCATGTGTCAAAAATCGAGTTGTCAAAAACGAACCTGAATGAACCATTAATAATTCTTTCGATACAAACGCGAACATGACCAAGACTTACCATGTGCTCAACATCGGAATCCTCGGACTTTATTATGATCGTTATGCTTTCGGAACTCTCGGACGTTTAATAATGTATACACACGGCAAACATGTCGAGTGAAAACGGAAAGTGGAGGATCGTTTTTCAGCGAACATACGAATAAATAATACACAAAGGTATGTGAGTTGTTCATTGAAATATTGTCGGGCATGTGACACTGTGATTTTTACTAGCCCGACATTTTTATCAAATAAAGTTATACAAGATTTCCACTAGTCAGTCGGGCTACCGGAATTTCAAACCACTAGCCCGGGTAGAAAATCTACTAGTCTCAGACTATCGGGTTACCTTTAAGTTCGAGCCCTGTGGATTAACTCGTACAGTGAGGGATTAACTCGTACAGTGAGGGATTAACCTGTACAGTGAGGGATTAACTCATACAGTGAGGGATTAACTCATACAGTGAGGGATTAACTCGTACAGTGAAGGATCAACTCGTACAGTGAGGGATTAACTCATATAGTGAGGGATTAACTCGTACAGCGAGGGATTAACTCGTACAGTGAGGGATTAACTCGTACAGTGATGGATTAACTCGTACAGTGAGGTATTAACCTGTACAGTGAGGGATTAACTCGTACAGTGAGGGATTAACTCGTACAGTGAGGGATTAACTCGTACAGTGAGGGATTAACCCGTACAGTGAGGGATTAACTTGTACAGTGAGGGATCAACTCATACAGTGAGGGACTGCTCTGATAGTGAACTTGTACTGTATTATGCAGAAGAAACCCAACAGGCAATACTAGAGCAGGAACTAAATCAGTAATTTATATATACATATGAATCCATACCTTATCCCACACAGCATACTGCCGCTCACTCATACGAGAAAACCCAGTTGAGAAGATTCTACCATCTTTTAGGAACACAGCTTGTGCTGGTTTGCTGCTTTCATGAGGTTTGTTTTCCTGTAAACATCAAACCATATTTACTGTAATACACGTAAAAGAAAAGCTTGAAGCAATCTGTGACAGATTTCCTGATGCTCCCAAGGGCTGTCACAGATATTGCTAATATCAATAAACTAAAGCACCCAATATCAATATATTTCACTTATATTTTAATTTGTTCTTCATCTCAGAAATCATTATTCTCCACAAGGTCACGAGGTGAAAATCAAACATGACAATAGTTCATGGTCTAGCATTCTAGTTTCAAGCTATTGTTGCCAAAACTATAAAACATTTTATTTTTGACAGGTGCTGCCATAATGATTTTAGAAAATACCAAAGAACCTCCAACAACAAAACAACAAGAGATCCCAGAGGGATCTTGGCGCCCACCATTGAATGATCTTTATAGGTTCCATGTCAGATTGATCTTTTCTCTATTTTTCCCTTCCTCTTACTAATCTGTGTAAATTGAGAAACATCCCTCTAGTACTTTTCAAACAAGGGAAACTCATTCATAAAATTTGAGATTTAGCGATAATGGCCGTCTGTCGACAATGCTTTTCAAATTTGAGAAAGATCCCTTCAGTACCTTCTGTCAAATAGCAATAACAAACTTCAGCTGTCAAAATCCAAGATGGCTGTCTGTTGGCCATGTTGTTATCTGACTGTTCCCAAAATGAAATATACATAACTGTGACCAAGGGCAATCTATATATCAAATTTGAGAAAGATCCATTCAGATCTTTCTGAGAAATAGCGATAACAAACTTCAATTGTCAAAATCCAAGATGGCTGCCTGTCGGCCATGTTGTTAACCGACTGGTCCCAAAATGAAATATGCACAACTAGGGACCAAGGGCAACCTATATATCAAATTTGAGAAAGATCCCTTCAGTTCTTTCTGAGAAATAGCGATAACAAACTTCAATTGTCAAAATCCAAGATGGCTGCCTGTCGGCCATGTTGTTATCCGATTGCTCCCAAAATGCACTATACATAACAAGGGACCAAGGGGAACCTACATATGAAATTTCAGAAAGATCACTTCAGTACTTTCTGAGAATTAGCGATAACAAACTTCAATTGTCAAATTCCAAGATGGCTGCCTGTCGACCATGTTGTTTTCCGACTGGTCCGTAAATAAAACATTCATAACTACAGACCAAGGGGAACCTACATATGAAATTTGAGAAAGATCTCTTCAGTACTTTCTGAGAATCAACGATAACAAACTTTAATTGTCAAAATCCAAGATGGCTGCCTGTCAGTCATGTTGTTTTCCAATCGGTCCCAAAATGCAATATGCATAACTACAGACCAAGGGGAACCTACATATGAATTTGAGAAAGATACCTTCAGTACTTTCTGAGAAATAGCGATAACAAACTTCAATTGTCAAAATCCAAGATGGCTGCCTGTTGGCCATGTTGTTTTCCAAGCTCACTGGCAGCATCATTTTTTTATGTATGTAATTTGCAGTAATATTACATGTAGTCTTCAATGAATGCATAAATCGATCTGTAGTAAATGTGGACTTTGGTGACAAAAAAGTGAAGTACAAAAAATGGTAAAATGAAAAAAATCACAATTGTTTTCTGTGTGATATTGCCATAACATCACTTCTACATCTCTAATGAATGTATAAACCAAATGAGAAGGGTGTGAGGTGTATATTTTTGGACTTACAAGCTTTTCAAAACTTAACCCCCCCCAAAAAGGGGTGGGATGCTGATGCGGACCCGGGAGTACAGCATTATCTCACGGTTACTCGTAACCGGTAAGCTAAAAATGATCAACAAATTAACACATATATACTTACAGCGACAACCGCTCCTGTTCTACTGTCAATTATCCTCATAGTTTTGTCCTTACAGGTTGTCACAACTTTGCTTCCATCAAAGTTGAATGATGCCGAAAAGATGAGGTCAGGCACATCTATCTCCAAGAAGACTTCTTCTTTTGCCGCATTCCAAATAACGATTTTATTATCGGAGCCTAAAACAAAAAACATTTTAAGTGATCTACTCTTTATCAATCTACATCCGATCTGTGTCTTTGATGTTTGTTATATATAACATCAATAAGGATAAAATAGGACTACTGATGAAAGAGCTCAAACTCTCGAAAAGGCTACGCAAAGCACCTGTCTGACTTCTCCAACAATGTTGGAGTTTGACACAGCGAAAAAGTTATAATAGCCGCCATATAACCTCAACCCAGCTGCAGGGTGTTCATTAGATTTCAGAGTAGCTGGCACAATAGAAATAGTAGGCGGCATCATGTGTGCCAAAGGCACGCAGCCAACAGCGACGCCAAAGGCGTCACGGGGGGGGAGAGTATGAGAGGGGGCATGGCCCCCTCTCCTAAGGGGGGTATGGGGGGTCTCCCCCAGGAAAATTTTAAATCAAAGAGGCCAGATATGGGTTTTCCTACTATATAACAGTAGTTTTTGGAAATAATTTAGCAATAAAAAAATGCACTTTTTACCTTTTTGCATGTACATTTTATATATACATTGTATATATGTATTGTAAAACTTCTGAGTGTACCAACTGGTGTTTTTGTTTTATTTAGAAGTTTTTGTGAAGAATTAATGATATCTGTACAGTCATGTCTTGTGTTATTTTTAATAGAAAGGTCACAGTTCCAAAACATCTAACTGAAACTGAACATCTTAAAAAACGCAAATTAAAGAAAAATGATATATAAAACACGAAATACATTATTAAAGGCTGCGATTTTACTTCTTTATTGTGTGCGTAATAATTTTAATTCATTACGCTGATTCTGTGTCAGTAAGTTACGTAGTGTGACCCAACTACATGTCAATCACGTCAGACGTTGGTAATCATCTCTCTTTAGAGGATCGCACTCCATAGTTAATCATACGGTTATATTGTACCGTTGTGCGACGATGAACAGTTCAAATGCATCTAAATAACATACCCTTTTGTTTTTTTCTTGAAGAGACTTCAAAAAAGTCGTTTATTCGTTTCATGATGAACCGGAAGCATGTGCTTGTAACTCATGGTCAGTCAGACGTTTTTATCGCAGCGCGAAAAAAACACCACACACAATACCTAGATTAACATTGATCGGTGTCGTGAAGAGGCTTGTTGTTTTCTTCCGACGGTGTTTTGACAGCATGGACAAGTGAACGATGAGTAATCATTGAATATTATATAAATAAGGTTGTGTTTTATTTGTTTCCCGAACTCCCCAAAGTCAGAATACGTTTCACAACATTTTAATATGTAAGTAGACATCTGAAAGTAGCCGGCGCCGGGAGCAAAGTAGCCGGTGAAATGCGCCGGTCGCCGGCTTATTTTGAACACCGTGCAACCTCAAAATAAATTGCCTGACCAGCAGCTTCTTATAGTATAGGAGTACTGTCTGACAAATATGGTAAGACAAAGAGGGAAATAATATCATAAATGGTTTTGGGTCCAGAAGAAACAGAACCTATTTTGCCAATGGATAAACTGATAGCTGCCTGTGTGTAACAAATACAAACTAGTACAAAACTCCTTAAAATTAAATAACAATGTCAGTATTACTGGCCGAGAGATGCGGTCAAGTCTGTAACCCTAAATGATGATACATACCTGCAGATAGTAGAACATTGGCTGCGACAGGATGCCATATGACAAGGCCAACCCTACGCTGGTGATGTCGTAACTCTACAATAGGGTGAGTCATGTTAGATGCGAGGCCAGCATCAGGAATCATCCAGATCATCACAGAACAGTCATCACTTGCACTAGCAATAAGGTTGTCATTGTGAGGACACCAGGCAATGTCCAGCACTGCCAACTGATGTCCAGCAACTTGGGGGTTATCTCTCTCCACTCGACCAACCTGTAAAGGATGAGATTGTGATCTGGTCAAAAATGTATGATATCAACAGTTAAATCTCATATTACACTGCAAACACACTTCTGTATCTCATTTTATCCTCCCCAAAATATATGCCCAACCATTGCTGTTTAGTGAAATTACTGCAACTGTAGTCTCCTTATAAGCCCAACTTAAGTCAACATTTTATGTGAAAGCCACAGCGCTTATTGCATCTTCAATATCTACGGGATTACAGAAGATTTGTATAATCTGCTGCTTGATGGAGAGAAGATGCCAGGTAAATCTGCTACTTGATGGAGAGAAGATGCCAGGTAAATCTGCTACTAGCTATAAGATGCCAGGTAAATCAGCTGCTTGATGGATAAGGTGCCAGGTAAATCTGCTGCTAGATGGAGAAAAGATGCCAGGTAAATCTGCTGCTTGATGGAGAGAAGATGCCAGGTAAATCTGCTACTTGATGGAGAGAAGATGCCAGGTAAATCTGCTACTAGCTATAAGATGCCAGGTAAATCTGCTGCTAGATGGAGAAAAGATGCCAGGTTAATCTGCTGCTTGATGGAGAGAAGATGCCAGGTAAATCTGCTACTTGATGGAGAGAAGATGCCAGGTAAATCTGCTACTTGATGGAGAGAAGATGCCAGGTAAATCTGCTGCTTGATGGAGAGAAGATGCCAGGTAAATCTGCTACTTGATGGAGAGAAGATGCCAGGTAAATCTGCTACTAGCTATAAGATGCCAGGTAAATCTGCTGCTAGATGGAGAAAAGATGCCAGGTTAATCTGCTGCTTGATGGAGAGAAGATGCCAGGTAAATCTGCTACTTGATGGAGAGAAGATGCCAGGTAAATCTGCTACTTGATGGAGAGAAGATGCCAGGTAAATCTGCTAGATGGTGAGAAGACACCAGGTAAATCTGCTGCTAGATGGAGAGAAGATGCCAGGTAAATCTGATACTAGATGGAGAGAAGATGCCAGGTAAATCTGCTAGCTGGAGAGAAGACACCAGGTAAATCTGCTGCTAGATGGAAATAAGATGCCAGGTTAATCTGCTGCTAGATGGAAATAAGATGCCAGGTTAATCTGCTGCTAGATGGAAATATGATGCCAGGTAAATCTGATACTAGATGGAGAGAAGATGCCAGGTAAATCTGCTACTAGCTATAAGATGCCAGGTAAATCTGCTGATTGATGGAGAAGGTGCCAGGTAAATCTGCTGCTTGATGGAGAGAAGATGCCAGGTAAATCTGCTGTTAGATGGAGAGAAGACACCAGGTAAATCTGCTGCTAGATGGAGAGAAGATGCCAGGTAAATCTGCTGTTAGATGTTCAATAATGTTTGAAGATTGACACCATGGGTATCAATGTATTTATTCTCAAATATTCCCCACAAGCTAGAGTAAAAGTATTGTGTGTTGTATATGTGGTTAGCTTCAATTTCATTTCCATTTTTTTTACGTAAAAATCGTGAAAATTGAGACCCATCACAATAACCAATAGACATGTTTAAGCTTTCAAACCAATAAACTCAAATTATTTTTCTAGTCCCAAGTTTTACCGTAAGCAGAATATATGTAGATGATTGTTTACATCTTTCTCATGCATGCAGACAATTTCGAGTTAAATTGTTTTGTTCTTTGTGGATAAAGCATTTATTATAGGTAAACTGCCTTGATGGTAGTTGGCCCAGTACTTCATTTCTTAAGGAAAATGACCCATATTTAAACCTGCAGGTCAATTTGTATAAGGGCAATTTGAGCACACAATGGTTAGATGAGGAGATGTATACACATGTACATTGGACAGGAAGATGGCAGACTGAGCTATACACAGTGATAATACTGAGGAGGAAGTATCTCGTCCAGGACTTCCTGTAGCTGGTCACCGAACTCACCAAACACCAGGCCACTACAGAACTGTGAAGGCTGCATACACCAATCCTGACTTTATATTATCTCAAAACAGTCTAATTCTTCATTCATATTTAATGTCTGACCCTCCATATACCCCAAAACAGTTCAACCCTGTGTATCTCAACAAAGTCATAGCATATAATACCCTCCTATTCTGAACAGCACATTCTAAACATTTTGACCCAGTATAGCACAAAGTGTCCACTCCATATCACAAATAAATCTGGCTTTCTTTATCTCAAAATAGCCTCATCCTCTGCTCCACATATTTCAACCCTCAAAATGCTGACCATCCATATCTCAAATGTCTGACCATCCACATCTCAAAATACCTGATCATGCATCCATATCTCAAATATCTGACCCTCCACATCTCAAATGTCTGACCCTCCACATCTCAAATGTCTGACTCTCCATTATCTCAAATGTCTGACCCTCCATATCTTAAATTCCTGACCCTCCATATCTCAAATGTCTGACCCTCCACATCTCAAATGTCTGACCCTCCACATCTCAAATGTCTGACTCTCCATATCTCAAATGTCTGACCCCCCACATCTCAAATGTCTGACCCTCCATATCTTAAATTCCTGACCCTCCATATCTCAAATGTCTGACCCTCCATATCTCAAATGTCTGACCATCCACATCTCAAAATACCTGATCATGCATCCATATCTCAAATATCTGACCCTCCACATCTCAAATGTCTGACCCTCCACATCTCAAATGTCTGACTCTCCATTATCTCAAATGTCTGACCCTCCATATCTTAAATTCCTGACCCTCCATATCTCAAATGTCTGACCCTCCACATCTCAAATGTCTGACCCTCCACATCTCAAATGTCTGACTCTCCATATCTCAAATGTCTGACCCCCCACATCTCAAATGTCTGACCCTCCATATCTTAAATTCCTGACCCTCCATATCTCAAATGTCTGACCCTCCACATCTCAAATGTCTGACCCTCCATATCTCAAATGTCTGACCCTCCATATCTCAAATGTCTGACCCTCCATATCTCAAATATCTGACCCTCCATATCTCAAATGTCTGACCATCCACATCTCAAATGTCTGACTCTCCACATCTCAAATGTCTGACTCTCCACATCTCAAATGTCTGACCCCCCATATCACAAACATGCAACCTTCAATCCATATCTCGAATGTCTGGCTCACAACATCTCAAATGGCTGACCCTCCATATCACAAACATGCAACCCTCAATCCATATCTCAAATGTCTGATCGTCCATATCTCAAATATCTGACCCTCCATATCTCAAATGTTTGACCCTCCATATCTCAAATGTCTGGCTCACAACATCTCAAATGTCTGACCCTCCACATCTCAAATGTGTGATCCTCCATGTGTCAGATTCCTGACTATCCATACCTCAAAGTAACAGTTTGACCCGGACCATACTCAAAATAGTGTGACCCTCCATATTTCTTATGTCTGACCCTCATCTCAAAACAGTTTGTCACACCATATCACTGAAAACAGTGTGACCTTCTGTCAAATGTCTGACCCTCTATATCTGATCCCTAATATTTTCAAATTCCTCTCTAGTCAGACAATCCCCAATTTCGGTGAAATAACAACCATATATATATATATATATATAATTGGATCTACTTCAAGGAAGACAATTATGGTGGGCTAGGTCATCAATGTTATGGGAGAATTTTAGGGATCAGAGAATTTGGATGGAATTTTCTTACGTGATATGACACAATTCAAACAATTTAAGTAAATAATGGTAAAGATCCCTAAATCATGTACCAGAGCGGTTCCCAAATCCTTATTGTGATATAAGAAGTATCTTGTATATTATACAGATCTACAGGATACCTGAATTATGCAAGTTTCAAAACATATCAAATAATTAAACTTAAATTCAAATCCATAGCTTTATTCAGTATACATGTACAGATGTACAGATATCAAATACCAATTAGCCACCTAAATTACTATCAATCAACTCTGTTCATGAAGACAACATGCATAATTTGGTTCTAGCATAATAGTAAAATTCATAACTAAGTACAGCAGATGTGTTGGTAGATCAGTATGTCACACACTACAATAAATAATAATACAAACCAGGAAATTTTGTTGGCTTGGGAAAATGTTATGATGATCATTGTAACACTTGAAATATCTATATTTCTTCTTCCTTCTAATTGTTTATTTTTTCTGAGTTGATCTCAAAGTAACATGAAATGAAAGTTTAATGATCACAGACACATGTAATCATCCAATTCATAAAGTAAACAAATGCCAGCTGACATATTGTCTTGTTAGAAAGTTAACTATAGGTGTTGAGAAACACTGACCCTACAGGATGTATATCATTACCTAGTATAGTGTCCAATACTGTGTCCATAAAGACATAAAATTTACAGCCAGTGAGTAAATATCCTGTTATCTGGTCGGCCCTCTAGTTATATATTAGGGGTCACTTCTCAGTGTAATTATTTCTGTAATAGTTGTCCATACACATCCTTAATTACTATGTGTTATGTTCAGACATTGGTATAAATTACTTGTGGAAATGCATTTATTTATGTGGGGTTTTTTTTGCCTTTCTGAAGGTATAATTATCTGCAACACCCTCTGAAGGTATAATTATATATCTGCAACGTTAACACTCTAACTCCTGGGGGTGGCACTTCAGGAGTATACAAGTGTGAGGGGACCCTAACTCCCTAGGGGTGGAATGGTAGAGTAGGTCCGAGACTTCACCACATTGATTCCTATGATTTGATCAGGTCTGAAGTCCTGGTGATATTTCATCATTACAGAATCAGTTGCAAATTAATTGCCCATTGTTTTGACCCAAATTTTTATCACAAATGGGTTTGTTTGCTTGTTTAGGTTTTATGGCCTATCGAGAGCCATGGACATTTAGGGCCAAACAAAATACTATTAATTGATTTCATTTGAGTTTAAACAGCTAAAAAGAGAACTAGTGGTGTTCCGATTAATCAAGTTCGTCGAGTATCACTTGTTTGAGACGTTTGATCAATTAATCGAGTAAGAAATATGTAATCGAGTTTCGTCGGAAGTGCCCTACTTCAGGTTTTATGAAAATATATTCGCCGGATTTCAGATAAACATCCGCAAGTTCAGCTTGACAATGTCTACAACACAGTCGCTTGCGGGAAATGGTTATGCTTGTATCATACAAAATCAAGCGTCGCAATAACTGGTACAGTGTTGTAATACTAGGAGGAATGCAAACGTACCGATGACTAAGATTTTGTTTGTGAGAACATAAGCGACTAGCTATGGAAGCAACGTCAATGTATATACGATCCTTCTTCCCGGTAAACGCACAGGGTCTATTTTATGGAAATATTTTGGTTTTTAATGAAAACAAGGAGCATTAGGTCTGTTAACACTTTCGTCACTGAATAAATTGCATGATGGGTATTTGGGCCCTAAGAAAATATGCACGTGGCTTTTCCTGGCCTGAATTAATTTACGATTATTGACGTTCAATTTGACATTTATTTTTAAAAGCACGTTTTTGAGAGAAATGCATTGCAGAATTGATGATACAGACGCACATAAGTAAACAGGATTATCGAGAATATCTCATAGATTTAATACGCGTGAAAAATACAGTCGAAAACAACAAATTGGCTTGTGACTTGCCTACCTTGCGTATAATTCTAGCGGAGAACACGATTCCAAATTTGGGAATGTGTACTTTCGTTTTGCAGCGCGATCAAAACGTACATTCGTCATGGAAACAAGTATCATATTATACTTTTAAAAACGAGATTTACAAATCTAACTATTGGATATTGTTTTTGGAAACCGCTCTGTACAGTCAGCGGTAGCATGCAGTACCAACAGCAAATTCTCGATCTTGGTTGTTAGCCGCCATTTTGACGACGCGGTTCCAACATCAAGAAGGATAACTCTCGCCGCAACGAAAACTTAGGAAGCAAAATAGTTTGAATGAGCTCTTCTAACATTTAATATAAACGAGGGAAAAAGAAAATGAAAACAATACAATGAACAACACAGTGAATTAAGTGTTAAACGCTTGCATCAAGGGTGGGTAGTCACTTGCAAGCATGAAAGGGCAGCCTTTTTCTTTGTTTTTTATTGGGTTTTTTCCATTTTTTTTTAACAAGTTGTGTTTTCAAATACATGATTTTTTTTTTATATTTTGATGCAATATTACAAAAACGCATTTTCGTTAGGCTTTTCTTCTTTTATTTTTTTTCTTCAATTTTTCTTCCTTTCTTTTAATTTGTTTTTCTTGTTTTCATTATTTTTTAATTTTCATAATGAGGTACAATGTGAATGATATTCATTGCTTGCAACTTAGTAGTTCAAGCAAATTAATACTGCCAGAAAAATGAAATGTTCAGCAAAAAGATTGACTGATTTATCCTGCTGTCTCTTGTGCAACACATGTAACAAACATGATACCATGACCGAGATGCAAACTTGTCCCAGGTAGGGTCAGACAATCCATTCTTGAGGTGAATTTATCAACCAGTCCCCATATGATGCTTTATGTAAACTGCAGGAATGACAACTATTGCTTGCCCTGTCCAGGAAGGTTGTTGGTACATTGAAGGAACACCTGATAAGAGTTCAGCTTTTATGATTAATTAAATACTGCAGGTTTTGATCTGCCTTGTTTACACCACCAATATGGGAAATGTAGTCTGTTATTAGTTCTGGGCAAGATATACCGGTATTTCCCTGGCAAACTTGTCATCTTCTTGTTTAATAATCTGTGAGTCTGTTTATACCTCTGTGGCAGGTTCGATATGAAAAGTAGAGAGTGCAGTGACACATTTTTTTGTCTTTCCATACAACAGATACCAATGGGCCTTTTTTGTACAATATCATCTGGCCTTTTCTGCATGATATCCCTTGGTAGATCATGGCAGTTGGACCTTAATTACTATAGACCTTACTGTACAACAGTCATAGGTGTTCTCATTCAAAGTGATGTTAATAAGAGTCATCCTGGTATACATGTCCCCAGCCTTGACCCTGAATACCAGTCCCCTGTAAACATTTCTTCACAACACTGGCTAGAGTTCCTTCTGCATGATGGCATCTTCCTCCAGTTAATTTATTATGAACACACCAGAAAATGTCATTATAATATAGGGATTTATTTGTTATGAGTGGATACATTTTGAGTGTTAATAAATTTTTATCTTTGCACTATAATTGTGATTGGGACAGCATTACATATGCACCTTTATGGATGTTGTATGAAGTTTGAGATACATGTATTCACAATGAGTACAACTCAGTATGAATTTAATAAAAAAAAAAATGTGTATTCAAAAAATGCAAGTACATGTAGGAGCAAAAATACCATAATCAGCTGATAATATTGTATCTGATGAACTTTTGAAGTAGTCAATTCATTACCATAAAGTTTTACTGACAGCCTGGTTCATGACCACACTCAATGCCATACAAAGACACAGGAAAGCTTTCATTTAACAACACTAACAGCCTTTCAATGCGGCCCCCATCCGAGGTTGCTTGCAATTTTGTTTTATTCCGGATTTGTCACTTGTGTCAATTTCGAATTTGCAGTGTTGAGCATATAATTCCGATCTCCTCTATCAGTGTTTCAATTAATACCTGATCTAAAAACAATACCAGATAATTCACTGACTCCTTAGCTTGAGTCATTGACCTTGTGGGTCATGTGTTTCCCCTTGATGTAAAAATATGTCGTAGCCTTCTCTCAAAATAATCGAAGCCGTAGACATTTTCAGATTTTGACAGCACGCAAAATAACTACATGACAACAAAGATCGCTACTTTATTGGTAGATATAATACTTTTCCGTGATTATAACGAGAATGTAAAAAACGATATGAATTACAAGTTCAAAATCTTTTAAAAAATCACGCAATTAAATATAAACCAAATCGTGAATTCGTATCATTCGACGTTACTCACATGTGTGTGTTTATAGAGCCATCTTGGATAAGATATGGTCATGTGATCATGATCTGTGTTACTAAAATTAGAATACTCGATCTTCTGTTTGTGTTAAAAATCCGAATTATTAGCTCGTTTTCCCGATAAAGTATCAACAGAAATACAATGAAACATACATATAAAACTATGCAAGTAGTATTGGAACCGTGTCTTTGATAGATGGTGGAGATTTGATCATAAAAGCTAGCGAGTTGGCAGACACTGCCGCACCGCTGACGTGATGCACCAGTGGTTCATTCAATTAATCAAACGTATCGTTGTTTCTGTGTTTTTAATTCACGAATATGTTAACCATTTGTACAAAACGTCAATATAAATTCATATTGCAAACTGTCCTGAACATTCCCAGCTTTATTACACAGGACAAAAATCTAGATTCGTTATATATTTTTTCGGGAATCAGTTGTTTACTCGCTCCCGTCCGACCGGAAGTTCTCGAGAGCAGAAGTTTAAAACAAGTTGGACGTTATACGTAAATTTAGACATCTAAAGTTGTGTTACGTATTGCTAATTTCATTATTTATTGCCAAACATTATCTCATTCAAGTAAGAATCAGTCATGATTATTTAAATCGCTGTATCATCACTTCAAAAAAATGCAGAAAAAAATCTACTTCCGTGATGCATTAATGCATCATTCGGCCCCGGCACGGTGATGCATTAATGCATCATTCGGCCCCGGCCCGGTGATGCATTAATGCATCATCAGGGCTTAAAGGGTTAAGTACTGATACTTAAAATATGACAAAAACTATTTATAAAATGTGCAGAAAGTCGTATTCCTTCAATGGTAAGTCACAGTTCTACTTTTGTTTTCAAAGTATATTAGACTTTCGATAACGGACGGATTAAAGCATTTTACAGCCCGTGCAAAAATTTCCAATGAGCTAAATACTCCAATGAACAATCCTTTTGTTGTTGTTTTTATGTGTTGGATAAAATTATTAAAAAAACAATTTTGGTTCATTTTTATCTGTGTAATAAACAAATAAACACACAGGAAGATAGTATACATGTAGCTATATAGGTATAACAGTTATTAGTTACTGAAATTGTTGTTGAAAGCATTTCACAAAATATTGAGACATGAATACAAAATATACATTTGGAAATTAATTGATTTTAATCGATCATCGATCGGTTACACACAAGTGATGATCGATCACAAAAATTCAACCGATTCCCAACACTAAAGAGAACACATTTTAAAAAAGATTTGCATTGTATATTTAAGAAATAATTAACGATGATTCATGTATTGTTGCAGGATATACAACGAGTATGAGGATATTTTGCAATTAAATTAATAACAAAGGCCACAGGCCTGAGTTATTAATTAAGATTGCAAAATATCCGAGTCCAAGTTGTATATCCTGCAACAATACACGAGTCAAAGTTGATTATTTCTATTCTACCATGTACTGTTTAGTTCTGAGATCTACCTTTTCCTAAAAGAAAAACGGCAAAGAAACCCCGAGAAATGTGTCGCTACATGGCTGTTACAATTCACAAGAAACGATAAGTCGCTCGTGCTAATGAATATTCAAAAGCCGACGTCAATTCCAAGCCAGTTGCGAGAACGTTACGAGAACTTTCGGGGATGTCGGCCAGCAATTCATGTAGAAATGCTCTCCAAAGGTTGCCTGTGGAGATTTACCTTACAACATATTGTTAAGCAAAGTCTGTTCTGGGATAGAAATTAACAATCAGGCAAAGAGCTTTCTCCTTTGTAAAATACACAGTCTCCGACGTTCAAACGTTTTGGCACCGCCATGTTTGTTTACAAATGCACGATTTTGGAGGGGAAAAATTGTAACAGCAGTGACTCACAAGTGTGTATTATTGACACGAGAGTGGATTACTGGCAAATAATACACGGTTTTAAACCAATCAAAACTGGCGTTGCATAGCAAACGTGGTAGAATTATAGATCACTATGATAACAAGAGCTGTTGGAGAACAGCATAGCTCGTCTCGCAAATGTTTGTCAATAAATAATTAAAATATATTAATTGGAATGGTTTCGCAAATTGCATTAATAATATTTATATTGTTTACTTAATCAGATTATGCTTTGTGAATTCATGCAATTTTCAAAACCATACCAATTTATATATATATAAATTATTTATTGACAAACATTCGGGAGACAAGCTATGCTGTTGCAGATTAAATGAATATATCAAATACATATGTAATTGCTTTTGGACATATTTCTTCAATTTTTTGACAAAATATTATCCTAATGAGAGTTGTCTCCCTTGAAAAGTGTGGACCGGTATAAATTGTCTATTGCGCACATTTTCACATTGTTTTATTTTCAGTTTCACCCCAAGAGGGGATAGTGTAACTCCATAAGGACTCTTTTACCAAATATCAGCACCCTAGTACAATCATAAAGTGATGTGTTAAATAGCTTTCAACATTTGCACAAATTTTTTTTTAAATGTATTTTTTCCCAAAAAAAATATTTCAGTTCAACTCCAGCAAGGGATAGTTTAACCCCCATGGGGAACCTAATACCATGTATTACTATGCCTTTCAACACTCACAATATAAACTTAACACAAAGTCCAAAGATTTAAAAACAAAAACAAAAAAACAGATTAAAAAGAAAAAATCCAATTTTTTTTTTAAAGTTTTACTCCAGGAAGGGATTGTCTTACTCCTTAGGGACTCTATTGCCAAATATCAGCACCCTAGTACAATTATAAAGTGATGTATTAATACCTTTCAACACTTGCACCAAAACCTTAACGCAGAAATATTCTAAGTCCAAAAATTTGAAAATTCTGGTTTTTTCCCAAAACAATCTTTTAGTTTAACTCTGGCAGGGGATAGTCTAACCCTAGGGGGACTCTATGGCCAATTATCAGCACCCTAGTACAATTATGAAGAGATGTATTAATACCTTTCAACACTTGCACCAAAAACTTAACGCAAACATTTTCCAAGTCCAAAAATTTTCAAAAATCTGTTTTTTTTCCAAAACTCCGGCAGGGGATAGTTTGACCCCCACAGGGACCATATTACCATAAATTACTATGCCTTCCAACACTTGCACCAAAAATTTAACATTTGGAAAACCAACGCCGACGCCGGAGTGACGACATAAGCTCTCACTCTTCTTCGAAGAGACGAGCTAAAAAAGGGCAGTACTACAGGAAAAAGGGCGGGGCGCATTTCTAACTTTGAATTAGGGGCAGGGCGCCGCGCCCTGCCAACCCGACCTAGCTGAGACACTGCTTTAATTCCGACATGACTCAGAATCCAAAGTTATGTTATTTTGCACTTTTTTAAGATATGAGATATTCGGAAGACAAGGTTTTGTACGGGTGTATTCTTGGGATCTCTTAATTGTAAACTCTGAAGGACAGACAGAGAGTCGGAACAAATGATTGCCTTTTAAATGCGGTGATCATTGATGTGGTCGCTGGCCAAACCGATTGCACATGCTTCCGCAGAGAAAATTGAGGCACATCTGGTAAACGGATTGAAGAACAATGATGATTGGTGTAGCACGCTGCCGAGACCTTTTTTAGTATCTTTTGAGCCATATGCATCAGTGTTACCTGAACATGATCAGGAAAATCTGCAATGCACTCCCGAAAGGAGGATTTGTGTTCTTCGAATTTGCCCTCTCATGCAGAGTAAGGTTAATATCTGGTGTTTCAACAAGCCACGGCGCTACATCAGATATGGTGTACTCAGCTATGTTGTCTAAACCTCTGTTAAGTTCCTGTAGAAAGTTTGAGATTCTTATGCCAAATGTTGGTAAGAGTTTTTGGTTTTGAGTGAATATGTTTCGGTATTGTGGATTGAAAACAAGATTGAAGGTCAGGTTTTTCGGGTTTGACTTCAATTGAGCAGCATACTGTAGGGACAGTTTTTTCCTTCATTTTAAGATAGGGCTGCAACGATACACTGCACCTACGATTCGATTCAATTTTCGATATCCACTGTCAATTTGTAAATTTTGTGTCCACTGACTAGAGTTCAAACATTTGAAATGAACTGAGATACAATCCTGATTAATTTTGTGAATCTTCAAGTCTCAATTTTTTCAGAAAAATAAATTGATGAACTTGATCTGATGACAAGCATGATTTTTGTGCTGTAACTAAGTCTCCTGCTGTTGAAAAGATTATTTTAATCGTAACAGAAGCTGCAGATACACATGTATTTTTTGCCAAATTTGACACTTTCAAAGCCGAAATACTTCACAATCTTTCGATTGAAACTTAAAGGAGGATCCACTATTTTGATTTGAACACGCCATGCTTGAGATCACATGTTAGCAGATGAACTGTCAAATGTATTCTCACAGTTGATTGGTTCTCGTGACTGCAAGTGGTCCAATGGAAACGAGCGTACTAAACGCCTATCGTGAATTGAATCGCAACATAAAATACCGTGATACTTAAAGATGACACAAATGGGTCCAGATCGGAGATTTAATCTGGTCCCTGGAGAATTGACGATGAATTAATCTTAGTGCAATTGTAGTGGGGCTGTTATTTTAAGTGTATTTGCAGGTTAAGCTGACATAGTTAAGCTCAACATCAACTATATGACATGTCTATACGTGTGTACTATATGTACCAGTGTCACCCTGACCTTTGTTGTCCTGTCTCTGGTTGATGCTTTGCTCACTTGCCTTTTCCTCAGTGTCTGCAGTGCCCATTTGTTGAATCCTCTGTTAAGATTGGTCCTTTAGTTTCAAATTGTCAAATGTGGGATAAATTCAGGGTGGTATTATATACTGAGTAATGTGACGGAGTAGTTCCCTGTGTGCTGCCACATCTTCATGTAAAGTGGTAAATTTGGGTTAGGTTATAAAATATTTAGGGTCTTACTATATCTGTTGGGATTTTGGGTTTAGTTTGTATACTCTGGTTCTAGGTATGGGGGCGGTTCTAGGTTAGGGCATTTGTATGTGCTAGATGCTGTTGTCTGTTTCAATGTAATTCTCTGTTGTAAATATCTATATCATAAATACAAAATTGTTAATTTTAGTTCAAGACATTTGTCCTCCCTCTATACGACAGTTACATACAATTTCATTAACAAATTACACATAAAAACCAGAATCCTGACCTCGTTCGCAGTGTCTGGGTATATATATACCTACATGCAAATAGGCCGATCTAGTGCACGTAAATTTATTAACTTGTATATATATTCTGTCATAATGAATAAAAATATTAGTGCCTACCAACAATAATGAAGGTTTATTGTGATCAATTTATACCAAATCAAATACACGAGAATGTATGTGAGTGACTGTCAATGGAAAAATGAACGACGTCAAGTGTTTCTGAGGCTGACTCACCTTTGATAGGGGCAGAACGAGGAAAGTCCCACCACCAGCAGACTCGGTAATAACAGCCAGGAATTTAGGGTTGACGGCGGCAAACGGGCGGTCCCACGACTGTTTAGTGGTTTTGATACAGTCATAGCACTGGTCGCGCTTCATAGCCTTACCGAAAACATGACGGAACCTACTCTTTCTCATGAAAGCCATCTGAAAGCAGATAAAGAAAAACGTGTGTCACGTCGGCTGAGGAAATGACACCGGGGCCGGCAGCATCGGTCGACTGTGTGGGGCAGACACTTGCGTCCATCATACTACATTAATGACAAAAGGCGATAATAGATTGATACCTTTGTGGTTCTTTACATATGATTCAAACCCGCGACGAAGTGTCAAAGTTCTCCGAACGTGTGCTGTTTTCACGCCCTCTGCTGCCGCTTCCTTACTTACTCCGGAAGTACGCAACTGCGCATGTACATTATCTTCAAGTCAAACTGGCTCGTAAGATACCCAAAAAAGGTAAATGATTCATTGATGAAAGATCGAATAAAACTAAAGGGTATCGATTTCTTAAGTTTATATGCCCCAAATAACAAGACACACACATCCATTGGTAACTTGGTAAATGCAATCAACCTAATGTAATAAATTGATGAATAATTTACAAAAAAGAACAAAGGGAATTAACTCGTACAAATGGAACACACACTTCACACCATACACAACAACAAAAGTTAAAAAAAAATTTATTCCCCCCCCCCCCCCCCCCCCTATTCCTTGTGGAATCAAATCATATTTATAGGAGAATTGTACTATTTCGGAACAAGAATATAACTTTCAATATTTCCCAGTCATCGATCCAGAATCTTTTTCATTTTGAGATAAGGACGTTTTTTTTAAACATATAGTCTCATAGTCTCTTGGTATCGGTGTAACCCTGGTTTCCTGACGTTCCCCTCTTTCTAGAGACCTAGGGATATGGAACGCCAAATTAACATTTATATTCAATTAATTGAACCTATCTTCGAAAGGGGGGGCGGGGGGGGGGGGGGGGGGGGGGGGTTCCAGCAATTTAGTGATAATGCGAGCGCCGTAGGCGAGAGCCGATTTTCCCCCCATTTTTAAAGCTATAATTTTTTCCCTCCGACCCCCAGGGTTAATTATTTGAAGATAGGTACAATTGAATTGAACCTAGCTATCTCTAATTAACTGAATTGAACCTATCTCTAATACAATTAATTAAACCTATCTTCAATTATTTGAAGATAGGTTCAATTTATTGAATATATGTTAATTGGGCGTTCCATACCTACATGCTTATTATTTTGCATCAGAGACTAATACTACATGTGCTATACATATGTAACAGGAGAAGGAGAAAATGTAGCAGCCAGACCGGGGTTCGAACCCGGGACCCTCCGAACTTTAGACGGACACTTTACCCCTGTGAGCTGCCTGGTTGCCGATGATCGACCCAGTCCAGTTCCGCAGCACATATATATTTGTCACTGCCTCTGCGAGAGATCTATCGAAAACTGAGTGATCACTCGAAAAATGTGAGAGATCAGTCGAAAACTGTCAGAGATCTGTCGAAAACTGCGAAATCTGTCGAAAACTGTCAGAGATCTGTCGAAAACTGTCAGAGATCTGTTGAAAACTGCCAGAGATCTGTCGAAAACTGTTAGAGATCTGTCAAAAACGGTCAGATCTATTGAAAATTCCGAGAGATCAGTCGAAAACTGCGAGAGGTCTGTCGAATACTGCGAAAGATCTGTCGAATACTGTGAGAGATCTGTCGAAAACTGCGAGAGATCAGTCGAAAACTGCGAGAGATCTGTCGAAAACTGTGAGAGATCTGTCGAAAACTGTTAGAGATCTGTCGAAAACTGCGAGAGATCAGTCGAAAACTGCGAGAGATCAGTCGAAAACTGCGAGAGATCTGTCGAAAACTGTGAGAGATCTGTCGAAAACTGAGTGATCTGTCGAAAACTGCGAGAGATCTGTCGAAAACTGAGAGATCTGTCGAAAACTGTGAGAGATCAGTCGAAAACTGTGAGAGATCTGTCGAAAACTGCGAGAGATCAGTCGAAAGCTGTTAGAGATCTGTCGAAAACTGCGAGAGATCAGTCGAAAACTGCGAGAGATCTGTCGAAAACTGCGAGAGATTCGTCGAAAACTGCGAGAGATATGTCGAAAACTGTGAGTGATCTGTCGAAAACTGCGAGAGATTCGTCGAAAACTGCGAGAGATATGTCGAAAACTGTGAGTGATCTGTCGAAAACTGCGAGAGATTCGTCGAAAACTGCGAGAGATCTGTCGAAAACTGCGAGAGATCTGTCGAAAACTGCGAGAGATCTGTCGAAAACTGTGAGAGATCTGTCGAAAGCTGTTAGAGATCTGTCGAAAACTGCGAGAGATCTGTCGAAAACTGTGAGAGATCTGTCGAAAACTGTGAGTGATCTGTCGAAAACTGTGAGTGATCTGTCGAAAACTGTGAGTGATCTATCGAAAACTGCGAGAGATTCGTCGAAAACTGCGAGAGATCTGTCGAAAACTGCGAGAGATCTGTCGAAAACTGTCAGATCTGTTGAAACTGTGAGAGATCTGTAGAAAACTTTGAGAGATCAGTCGAAAACTGCCAAAGATCTGTTGAAAACTGCGAGAGATCTGTCGAAAGCTGTCATTGATTAGTCGAAAGTTATCAGGGATTGTATGTCGATAACTTTAAGGGATCTGTCGAAAACTGCGAAGAGACCTGTCGTAAACTGTAAGAGATCTATTGAGAAGTGTGAGACATTTGGATAAGGTTAAATTATTTTAAAATGCAACGCTTTAAAACTTACATTATCTAATATAAATGTCGTTCAGGAAACAAAAACCACCCATCTGCACGATTACTAAGCGTCCAAAAGTTAAATAAGATCGCTAAAAAAACCCGTAGAGACGAGATCTCCGAACGTGCCATATGCCATTTACTATCGGACGTATGAAAAATGAAATAAAAAAAAAAACTGGTATCAAGATTTCTTGACGCGCACAGTGATTAGGTTTATTAATAAAACTGATTGAAATTGCAACCTTTATATAAACGTACTCATTATAAATGTAGAAATATGGAGACAGGCACACGTCTGCATTCCAGCACCGAGGCGAGTTCAGTACTATAGTACTTTATGGTATCTCTTACACGTATAGAGGATATACACTATATCCGTCCAATGACTATTTTAAATGATATTGAAATACGGAGGTGACGTTTGAAACTCAAGTTAATATAAAGCACAAGCGGAAAATTTCAGATCGTAAATATACTCCCAGAATCTTGTGTTAGCACGTGCATCTGTACGTGTATTGTATTGTAAACTGGACGCTCTCGTTGTTCTATACACGGCACTGACGTCATCAAAGTGGCTATAAGCACACAATAAACCTTCTTCAAGGGATTGCTCAGTAAAAAAAATCTCACATATTATGGAACTCCTCAAAGCCATGACATATATACACGTAACATTCACCGAAATAGCACTAACTGTTTGTTTTGTTTGTTTGCTCAGTTTCGCGAACAGTCAGGGGCAGTTTGAGGCGTAAATCCCTGTAGAAGCTGGTGGCTACCTCTCTTGATATTATACGAGAGGCCATTGGCATGCCCGATGATCCGGATCAATTGAGAGATTCTTTTATCTTGCCCAACGACGCAGCCACCGGTCCGCGATATCGGTTCCCGAAACATCATTTACGGCAACACTTGATGAAAATATGTTTTTAATAATATCCACAACAACTTTGTGCATTGGTGCCATCATCATTATCAAATTGATCACGAATATGCGAACGCAGAACCACAAAGGATTCCGATGATTGGTTGTAACTTGTTATTGTCATACTTGTAACTGTCCTTATTGATAATGTCATCCTTTTCACTGTCATTAATGGAAATTTAACTTTTGTTACTGTCATTCCCGATGTCATCCTAGTAAAAGTCCTTCTGATAATGTCATCCCTGTTACTGTTCTTCCTGATAATGTCATCCTTGTTGCTGTCCTTCCTGATAATGTCATCCTTGTTGCTGTCCTTCCTGATAATGTCATCACTATTTCTGTCATTTCTGATCTGATGTCCCGTTTTTTATATCCTCTATGATAATGTCATCCTAATCTCTCTCCTTACTGGTATCATCGTCGTTACTGTCCTTCCTGATAATGTCATCATTGTTTTTGTCATGTCCTAATTCTTGCTGTCATTTACATGCCAATGCCATTTCCTTGTCTTTCTCCACCCTGACATTCCTGATTATCTGTTTGTTGCTGTCATCCTTGATAATGTCTTCATTATTTCTGTAATTTCTGATCTGATGTCCTGTTTTTATATCCTCTATGATAACGCCATCCTTAAGTTCTCTCTTTAACGATATCATCCTTGTTACTGTCCTTTCTGATAATGTCATCCTTGTTACTGTCCTTTCTGATAATGTCATCCTTGTTACTGTCCTTTCTGATAATGTCATCCTTGTAACTCATTCCTTATAATGACATCCTTGTTACTGTCCTTTCTGATAATGTCATCCTTGTTACTGTCCTTTCTGATAATGTCATCCTTGTTACTCATTCCTTATAGGACATCTTTGTTACTCATTCCTTATAATGACATCTTTGTTACTAATTCCTGATAATATCATCTTTGTTACTGTCGTTCCTGATAATGTCATCCTTGTTACTGTCGTTCCCGATAATTTCATCCTTGTTACTGTCGTTCCTGATAAGTCATCCTTGTAACTGTCGTTCCTGATAATGTCACCCTTGTTACTGTTGTTCCTGATAATGTCATCCATGTAACTGTCGTTTATGATGTCATCATTGCTGCTATCGTTCCTGATGTCATCCTTGTTACTATTGTTCCTGACAATGTCATCCTTGTAACTGTCGTTCCTGATAATGTCATCCTTGTAACTGTCGTTCCTGATAAGTCATCCTTGTAACTGTCGTTCCTGATGTCATCCTTGTTACTGTCGTTCCTGACAATGTCATCCTTGTTACTGTCGTTCCTGATAATGTAACCCTTGTTACTGTCGTTCCTGATAATGTCATCCTTGTTACTGTCCTTTCTGATGTTATCATTGCTACTCATTCCTGATAATGTCATCCTTTTTACTGTCCTTTCTGATAATGTCATCCTTGTTACTGTCGATTCTGATGTCATCCTTGTTACTGTCTTTCCTGATGCCATCCTTGTTACTGTCGTTCCTGATGTCATCCTTGTTACTGTCGTTCCTGATGTCATCCTTGTTACTGTCGTTCCTGATGTCATCCTTGTTACTGTCGTTCCTGATAATGTCATCCTTGTTACTGTCGTTCCTGATAATGTCATCCTTGTTACTGTCGATCCTGACAATGCCATCCTTGTAACTGTCGTTCCTGATGTCATCCTTGTTACTGTCGTTCCTGATGTCATCCTTGTTACTGTCGTTCCTGATGCCATCCTTGTAACTGTCGTTCCTGATAATGTCATCATTGTTACTGTCGTTCCTGATATCATCCTTGTAACTGTCGTTCCTGATAATGTCATCATTGTTACTGTCGTTCCTGATGTCACCCTTGTTACTGTCGTTCCTGATGTCATCCTTGTTACTGTCGTTCCTGATAATGTCATCCTTGTTACTGTCGTTTCTGATAATGCCATCCTTGTTACTGTCGTTCCTGATGTCATCCTGGTTACTGTCGTTCCTGATGTCATCCTTGTAACTGTCGTTCCTGATAATGTCATCCTTGTTACTGTCGTTCCTGATAAGTCATCCTTGTAACTGTCGTTCCTGATAAGTCATCCTTATTACCGTCGTTCCTGATGTCATCCTTGTTACCGTCGTTCCTGATAATGTCATCCTTGTTACCGTCGTTCCTGATAATGTCATCCTTGTTACTGTCGTTCCTGATGCCATCCTTGTTACCGTCGTTCCTGATAATGTCATCCTTGTTACTGTCGTTCCTGATGCCATCCTTGTTACCGTCGTTCCTGATAATGTCATCCTTGTTACTGTCTTTCCTGACAGTGTCATCCTTGTTACTCATTCCTGATAATGTCATCCTTGTTAATGTCCTCACTATTAATGTCATTCCTTTCACTGTTATTCCTGATAATGTCCTCCTTTAGTTATATACTGTACACAGGAAATTTATTTGCCTAACAATCATATACAAATTTAAAATAACTTAAGAAAAATATTTACTCAAATCACATGTTTTATTTCTTTGTTACATCACTTATATCACAGATATGTTCTGTACACGTTTATATATATACATTGTAAATATTAAAACAATTAGATTAGCACTTACATATATATAGCATTAATGTGTGCACAACTTACCAAGTAAGATCTTAGATGCTTTTAAAATATCTGCTGAACAGCCATAATGTCCGACTTCAAATCGATTAAATACATGTACATAAACAAACATGTAGCACACTGGCTATAACACCACTTTACATTTAATATCAGAATCTGTAAAAAATACAATTACCTGGTAAATGTGTACCTTAAAAAAACAACAAAAAAGCATGCATAACATGATACTTGGTTTCCATGGACATCCTGATGACTGGACCATCACCTCTGTAGACATACAGATGGACACCGTGCTATATTCTGTGTTCCAATCATGCTCTGATTTCAGATTAAGAATATGATGGAAGTTCCAAGAAGTCTCTGGTGGACATATTTCACCTGATAGTACTTGGACATCAAAGAAAATACAACCCGTATAATATGTATTTCGATGTTCTTTTTAAACACCAGACAGAACACACATAAAAGGGCTCTCCTTCGGTTACTTTTTTTCATATGTAACCTCTTTCAATTTGGACTTGTAATTCGGGGAATTTTTTGCCCCAATTCCTTATATTATGTTTGTGTATCTATTTCTTATTTAGATGATAAGCTTGGGATCACTCAAGCTCGGGGGTTGCCCATCTAAAACAGTCTTAGAAGAGCCGCCTTCTATAGCTACCAGCTGCATACTTGGTGGCTTGAATTCGCTCATTTAGTCATTGCTAGCTAAGCTTGTGATCGCTCAAGCTCGGGGATTGCATGCCCTACTAGTATCATCAGAATCTTATTTGTTTAGGTGTACCTGTTTTAGTAGTGAGTCAAATTTAATTATGTAATATTGAAAGTGTGTTGATGTAATTTATTTGTAAGAATGAGCTGCCCTTAAGAATGCCAAATATTTAATAATTGATATGAGCCTGAACAAGTTGTTGGTTCCATTCAATAATTTTTGAACTTTCATACTGTTTGTTGTGCTGTGTGTAAATATTAATACAAAGGATACTTAGCATTGCTGTTCAATTACATAATCATAAAAAAAAAACCTGAAAATTACACAATACCATTCACCAAATTAAAACAGATTTCTTAGAGAAACAATTTTTGCTTGACTGATTAACTCTTCCACATGATCTGTTTCCTATGTTGCACCTGTACCTAATTAACTGTTCCACATGATTTGTGTCCCGTGTTCCACCTGTACCTAATTAACTGTTCCACATGATCTGTGTCCCGTGTTCCACCTGTACCTAATTAACTGTTCCACATGATCTGTGTCCCGTGTTCCACCTGTACCTAATTAACTGTTCCACATGATCCTTTTCCTATGTTCCACCTGTACCTAATTAACTGTTCCACATGATATGTTTCTCATGTTCCACCTGTACCTAATTAACTGTTCCACATGCCCTGTCACTGTGTTTCACCTGTACCTAATTAATTGTTCCACATGCCCTGTCACTGTGTTTCACCTGTACCAAATCAACATGTTCTGTAATCTTTTCCCAATATTATCCCTTTCCCCTACTACACATATCCTGTGTTTCCTCACTCGTCGGACTTGTGAATGATCTGTCCAGTAGCTGTTCCATCCTCTGGATACTCCCTACACTTTTCATTGTTCATAACATAGTGTGTGCCAGTAAAACATTCGAAGTACTTTCCAACTTCTGGGTGACTGATTGTTGAGACACTTTCTGGCATGGTTAGATTTTCTGTAAGAGAAAGTAAATGATAAGCCTCTTTTTACTCATCAGGACACACCTTACACGCCTTACGGCCGACCTAAAAGTTTCCTATAACCAACTGAAGAAGAGAAAAATAGAATTGATATCATACTGTTTGGAAAGCTGGTTTCAGGAGTTGCTCCTGTTCTCTTTATTTGTTTACTATGTACCATATTCAAGAAGGCACAGTGCACTAAGGTATCCTCCTGAAACCTAGCAGATGAACCACAACACACATCTAAACTTGGCAGGATGATGGTTCCTGACGACTTTTTCAAACTGGAGATTTTTCTTATGTGATTTAATATATATATATGAAAGCACTTAATATGCTAAAATCATGGTTCTGTACAAGAAATTGTCTTAGGAAAACCTCACAGGCAACCCCTCCTTTCAGCAACTGAAGCTATTAATTTTGAGATTTTTTTTAATGGCATAATTATGTACCTGAATGGTAGCCTAATGCGTTTTTACATCATCACCATCCTTGAAACTCCAGGGCTTATAATCTCTAATCTTAACCCCTGGAGTATCAAGGGTACAACTTTACAAATAGGCTGAGTTGGAAAAAGAATCTGACCTGAGCTTCAGTCAATGGCCCGGTGATCTTTGAGTAAGTGTTACTATGAGTTTGATTTATCTTCACTGACCAATAACAAGGTTGAGTTGGCTAGACTTTAAAGCTGATCAATACAAATTACCTTGAGCAGCATATCTGTTAGAACCATCTTCCACCAGGACATTGTAAAAAGGCTGGTGTTGTTTGTTGGGCAGAGTATGGACACCCATTTGATGAATCCATTCTTTACTCGCCTCACATTTCTGGTCCCAGCCATATATCACACACATGTAGTTATACCTACAAAAATGTACAATCATATATCACACACATGTAGTTATACCTACACAAATGTACAATCATATATCACACACATGTAGTTATACCTACAACCATATATCACACACATGTAGTTATACCTACAAAAATGTACAATCATATATCACACACATAGTTGTACCTACAACTATATATCACACACATGTAGTTATACCTACAACCATATATCACACACATGTAGTTATACCTACAATCATATATCACACACATGTAGTTGTACCTACAACCATATATCACACACATGTAGTTATACCTACAAAAATGTACAATCATATATCACACACATGTAGTTATACCTACAACTATATATCAAAAACATTTAGTTGTACCTACAAAAATGTACAATCATATATCACACACATGTTGTTATACCTACAACCATATATCACACACATGTAGTTATACCTACAAAAATGTACAATCATATATCACACACATGTAGTTATACCTACAACCATATATCACACACATTTAGTTATACCTACAACCATATATCACACACATATGTAGTTATACCTACAACTATATATCACACACATGTAGTTATACCTACAACCATATATCACACACATTTAGTTATACCTACAACCATCTATCACACACATGTAGTTATACCTACAACCATCTATCACACACACATGTAATTATACCTACAACCATTATATCACACACATGTAGTTATACCTACAAACATATATCACACACACATGTAATTATACCTACAACCATTATATCACACACATTTAGTTATACCTACAACCATATATCACACATGTAGTTATACCTACAACCATATATCACACACATTTAGTTGTACAGACAGCTATACATTATCAGACATGTCAGAATACTCTTTCTTATCATAGCTGTATTTACTATGCATACCCTGACAAAAGAAGTTATAGAAGGGTAAGTGATAGCCATGTATAAACTGTAGTTATAGAAGGGTAAGTGATAGCCATGTATAAGTTGTAGTTATAGAAGGGTAAGTGAGGGCCATGTATAAGCTGTAGTTATAGAAGGGTAAGTGAGGTCCATGTATAAGTTGTAGTTATAGAAGGGTAAGTGAGGGCCATGTATAAGTTGTAGTTATAGAAGGGTAAGTGATAGCCATGTATAACTGTAGTTATAGAAGGGTAAGTGAGGGCCATGTATAAGTTGTAGTTATAGAAGGGTAAGTGATAGCCATGTATAAACTGTAGTTATAGAAGGGTAAGTGATAGCCATGTATAACTGTAGTTATATAAGGGTAAGTGAGGGCCATGTATAAGTTGTAGTTATAGAAGGGTAAGTGATAGCCATGTATAACTGTAGTTATAGAAGGGTAAGTGAGGGCCATGTATAAATTGTAGTTATAGAAGGGTAAGTGAGGGCCATGTATAAGCTGTAGTTATAGAAGGGTAAGTGATAGCCATGTATAAGCTGTAGTTATGGAAGGGTAAGTGAGGGCCATGTATAAGCTGTAGTTATAGAAGGGTAAGTGAGGGCCATGTATAAGCTGTAGTTATAGAAGGGTAAGTGATAGCCATGTATAAGCTGTAGTTATAGAAGGGTAAGTGAGGGCCATGTATAACTGTAGTTATAGAAGGGTAAGTGAGGGCCATGTATAAGCTGTAGTTATAGAAGGGTAAGTGATAGCCATGTATAAGCTGTAGTTATAGAAGGGTAAGTGATAGCCATGTATAAACTGTAGTTATAGAAGGGTAAGTGAGGGCCATGTATAAGCTGTAGTTATAGAAGGGTAAGTGAGGGCCATGTATAAGCTGTAGTTATAGAAGGGTAAGTGAGGGCCATGTATAAACTGTAGTTATAGAAGGGTAAGTGAGGGCCATGTATAAGCTGTAGTTATAGAAGGGTAAGTGATAGCCATGTATAAGTTGTAGTTATAGAAGGGTAAGTGAGGGCCATGTATAAGCTGTAGTTATAGAAGGGTAAGTGATAACCATGTATAAGCTGTAGTTATAGAAGGGTAAGTGATGGCCATGTATAAACTGTAGTTATAGAAGGGTAAGTGATAGCCATGTATAAGTTGTAGTTATAGAAGGGTAAGTGAGGGCCATGTATAAGCTGTAGTTATAGAAGGGTAAGTGAGGGCCATGTATAAGCTGTAGTTATAGAAGGGTAAGTGAGGGCCATGTATAAGCTGTAGTTATAGAAGGGTAAGTGAGGGCCATGTATAAGCTGTAGTTATAGAAGGGTAAGTGAGGGCCATGTATAAACTGTAGTTATAGAAGGGTAAGTGATAGCCATGTATAAGCTGTAGTTATAGAAGGGTAAGTGAGGGCCATGTATAAGCTGTAGTTATAGAAGGGTAAGTGAGGGCCATGTATAAGCTGTAGTTATAGAAGGGTAAGTGAGGGCCATGTATAAACTGTAGTTATAGAAGGGTAAGTGAGGGCCATGTATAAGCTGTAGTTATAGAAAGGGTAAGTGATAGCCATGTATAAGCTGTAGTTATAGAAGGGTAAGTGATAGCCATGTATAAGTTGTAGTTATAGAAGGGTAAGTGAGGGCCATGTATAAGCTGTAGTTATAGAAGGGTAAGTGATAACCATGTATAAGCTGTAGTTATAGAAGGGTAAGTGATGGCCATGTATAAGCTGTAGTTATAGAAGGGTAAGTGATGGCCATGTATAAGCTGTAGTTATAGAAGGGTAAGTGATAGCCATGTATAAACTGTAGTTATAGAAGGGTAAGTGAGGGCCATGTATAAACTGTAGTTATAGAAGGGTAAGTGATAGCCATGTATAAGCTGTAGTTATATAAGGGTAAGTGAGGGCCATGTATAAGTTGTAGTTATAGAAGGGTAAGTGATAGCCATGTATAAGCTGTAGTTATAGAAGGGTAAGTGATAGCCATGTATAAGCTGTAGTTATAGAAGGGTAAGTGAGGGCCATGTATAACTGTAGTTATAGAAGGGTAAGTGATAGCCATGTATAACTGTAGTTATAGAAGGGTAAGTGAGGGCCATGTATAAGCTGTAGTTATAGAAGGGTAAGTGAGGGCCATGTATAAGTTGTAGTTATAGAAGGGTAAGTGATAGCCATGTATAACTGTAGTTATAGAAGGGTAAGTGAGGGCCATGTATAAATTGTAGTTATAGAAGGGTAAGTGAGGGCCATGTATAAGCTGTAGTTATAGAAGGGTAAGTGATAACCATGTATAAGCTGTAGTTATAGAAGGGTAAGTGAGGGCCATGTATAAGCTGTAGTTATAGAAGGGTAAGTGATAGCCATGTATAAGCTGTAGTTATAGAAGGGTAAGTGATAGCCATGTATAAGCTGTAGTTATAGAAGGGTAAGTGAGGGCCATGTATAAGCTGTAGTTATAGAAGGGTAAGTGAGGGCCATGTATAAGCTGTAGTTATAGAAGGGTAAGTGAGGGCCATGTATAAACTGTAGTTATAGAAGGGTAAGTGATAGCCATGTATAAACTGTAGTTATAGAAGGGTAAGTGAGGGCCATGTATAAGCTGTAGTTATAGAAGGGTAAGTGAGGGCCATGTATAAGCTGTAGTTATAGAAGGGTAAGTGAGGGCCATGTATAAACTGTAGTTATAGAAGGGTAAGTGAGGGCCATGTATAAGTTGTAGTTATAGAAGGGTAAGTGAGGGCCATGTATAAGCTGTAGTTATAGAAAGGTAAGTGATAGCCATGTATAAGTTGTAGTTATAGAAGGGTAAGTGAGGGCCATGTATAAGTTGTAGTTATAGAAGGGTGAGTGAGGGCCATGTATAAGCTGTAGTTATAGAAGGGTGAGTGAGGGCCATGTATAAGCTGTAGTTATAGAAGGGTAAGTGAGGGCCATGTATAAGTTGTAGTTATAGAAGGGTAAGTGAGGGCCATGTATAAACTGTAGTTATAGAAGGGTAAGTGAGGGCCATGTATAAACTGTAGTTATAGAAGGGTAAGTGAGGGCCATGTATAAGTTGTAGTTATAGAAGGGTAAGTGATAGCCATGTATAAGTTGTAGTTATAGAAGGGTAAGTGAGGGCCATGTATAAGCTGTAGTTATAGAAGGGTAAGTGAGGGCCATGTATAAGTTGTAGTTATAGAAGGGTGAGTGAGGGCCATGTATAAGCTGTAGTTATAGAAGGGTGAGTGAGGGCCATGTATAAGTTGTAGTTATAGAAGGGTAAGTGAGGGCCATGTATAAGCTGTAGTTATAGAAGGGTAAGTGAGGGCCATGTATAAACTGTAGTTATGGAAGGGTAAGTGATAGCCATGTATAAGGTGTAGTTATAGAAGGGTAAGTGAGGGCCATGTATAAGCTGTAGTTATAGAAGGGTGAGTGAGGGCCATGTATAAGTTGTAGTTATAGAAGGGTAAGTGAGGGCCATGTATAAGCTGTAGTTATAGAAGGGTAAGTGAGGGCCATGTATAAACTGTAGTTATGGAAGGGTAAGTGATAGCCATGTATAAGGTGTAGTTATAGAAGGGTAAGTGAGGGCCATGTATAAGCTGTAGTTATAGAAGGGTGAGTGAGGGCCATGTATAAGCTGTAGTTATAGAAGGGTAAGTGAGGGCCATGTATAAACTGTAGTTATAGAAGGGTAAGTGAGGGCCATGTATAAGTTGTAGTTATAGAAGGGTAAGTGAGGGCCATGTATAAGCTGTAGTTATAGAAGGGTAAGTGAGGGCCATGTATAAACTGTAGTTATAGAAGGGTAAGTGAGGGCCATGTATAAGCTGTAGTTATAGAAGGGTAAGTGAGGGCCATGTATAAGCTGTAGTTATAGAAGGGTAAGTGAGGGCCATGTATAAACTGTAGTTATAGAAGGGTAAGTGAGGGCCATGTATAACTGTAGTTATAGAAGGGTAAGTGAGGGCCATGTATAAGCTGTAGTTATAGAAGGGTAAGTGATAGCCATGTATAAGCTGTAGTTATAGAAGGGTAAGTGAGGGCCATGTATAAGCTGTAGTTATAGAAGGGTAAGTGAGGGCCATGTATAAGTTGTAGTTATAGAAGGGTAAGTGATAGCCATGTATAACTGTAGTTATAGAAGGGTAAGTGATAGCCATGTATAAGCTGTAGTTATAGAAGGGTAAGTGAGGGCCATGTATAAGTTGTAGTTATAGAAGGGTAAGTGAGGGCCATGTATAAGCTGTAGTTATAGAAGGGTAAGTGAGGGCCATGTATAAGTTGTAGTTATAGAAGGGTAAGTGAGGGCCATGTATAAGCTGTAGTTATAGAAGGGTAAGTGAGGGCCATGTATAAGCTGTAGTTATAGAAGGGTAAGTGATAGCCATGTATAAGCTGTAGTTATAGAAGGGTAAGTGAGGGCCATGTATAAGCTGTAGTTATAGAAGGGTAAGTGAGGGCCATGTATAAGCTGTAGTTATAGAAGGGTAAGTGATAGCCATGTATAAGCTGTAGTTATAGAAGGGTAAGTGATAGCCATGTATAAGCTGTAGTTATAGAAGGGTAAGTGAGGGCCATGTATAAGCTGTAGTTATAGAAGGGTAAGTGAGGGCCATGTATAAGCTGTAGTTATAGAAGGGTAAGTGAGGGCCATGTATAAACTGTAGTTATAGAAGGGTAAGTGATAGCCATGTATAACTGTAGTTATAGAAGGGTAAGTGAGGGCCATGTATAAGCTGTAGTTATAGAAGGGTAAGTGAGGGCCATGTATAAGCTGTAGTTATAGAAGGGTAAGTGAGGGCCATGTATAAGCTGTAGTTATAGAAGGGTAAGTGAGGGCCATGTATAAGTTGTAGTTATAGAAGGGTAAGTGAGGGCCATGTATAAGCTGTAGTTATAGAAGGGTAAGTGATAGCCATGTATAAGCTGTAGTTATAGAAGGGTAAGTGAGGGCCATGTATAAGCTGTAGTTATAGAAGGGTAAGTGAGGGCCATGTATAAGCTGTAGTTATAGAAGGGTGAGTGAGGGCCATGTATAAGCTGTAGTTATAGAAGGGTAAGTGAGGGCCATGTATAAGTTGTAGTTATAGAAGGGTAAGTGAGGGCCATGTATAAACTGTAGTTATAGAAGGGTAAGTGAGGGCCATGTATAAACTGTAGTTATAGAAGGGTAAGTGAGGGCCATGTATAAGCTGTAGTTATAGAAGGGTAAGTGATAGCCATGTATAAGTTGTAGTTATAGAAGGGTAAGTGAGGGCCATGTATAAGCTGTAGTTATAGAAGGGTAAGTGAGGGCCATGTATAAGCTGTAGTTATAGAAGGGTGAGTGAGGGCCATGTATAAGCTGTAGTTATAGAAGGGTGAGTGAGGGCCATGTATAAGTTGTAGTTATAGAAGGGTAAGTGAGGGCCATGTATAAGCTGTAGTTATAGAAGGGTAAGTGAGGGCCATGTATAAACTGTAGTTATGAAGGGTAAGTGATAGCCATGTATAAGTTGTAGTTATAGAAGGGTAAGTGAGGGCCATGTATAAGCTGTAGTTATAGAAGGGTGAGTGAGGGCCATGTATAAGTTGTAGTTATAGAAGGGTAAGTGAGGGCCATGTATAAGCTGTAGTTATAGAAGGGTAAGTGAGGGCCATGTATAAACTGTAGTTATGGAAGGGTAAGTGATAGCCATGTATAAGGTGTAGTTATAGAAGGGTAAGTGAGGGCCATGTATAAGCTGTAGTTATAGAAGGGTAAGTGAGGGCCATGTATAAGCTGTAGTTATAGAAGGGTAAGTGAGGGCCATGTATAAGCTGTAGTTATAGAAGGGTAAGTGAGGGCCATGTATAAGCTGTAGTTATAGAAGGGTAAGTGAGGGCCATGTATAAGCTGTAGTTATAGAAGGGTAAGTGAGGGCCATGTATAAGCTGTAGTTATAGAAGGGTAAGTGAGGGCCATGTATAAGCTGTAGTTATAGAAGGGTAAGTGAGGGCCATGTATAAGCTGTAGTTATAGAAGGGTAAGTGATAGCCATGTATAAGCTGTAGTTATAGAAGGGTAAGTGAGGGCCATGTATAAGCTGTAGTTATAGAAGGGTAAGTGAGGGCCATGTATAAGCTGTAGTTATAGAAGGGTAAGTGAAGGCCATGTATAAGCTGTAGTTATAGAAGGGTAAGTGAGGGCCATGTATAAGCTGTAGTTATAGAAGGGTAAGTGAGGGCCATGTATAAGCTGTAGTTATAGAAGGGTAAGTGATAGCCATGTATAAGCTGTAGTTATAGAAGGGTAAGTGATAGCCATGTATAAGCTGTAGTTATAGAAGGGTAAGTGATGGCCATGTATAAGCTGTAGTTATAGAAGGGTGAAGTGAGGGCCATGTATAAGCTGTAGTTATAGAAGGGTAAGTGAGGGCCATGTATAAGTTGTAGTTATAGAAGGGTAAGTGATAGCCATGTATAAGCTGTAGTTATAGAAGGGTAAGTGAGGGCCATGTATAAGCTGTAGTTATAGAAGGGTAAGTGATAGCCATGTATAAGCTGTAGTTATAGAAGGGTAAGTGAGGGCCATGTATAAGCTGTAGTTATAGAAGGGTAAGTGAGGGCCATGTATAAACTGTAGTTATAGAAGGGTAAGTGATAGCCATGTATAAGCTGTAGTTATAGAAGGGTAAGTGATAGCCATGTATAAGCTGTAGTTATAGAAGGGTAAGTGATAGGCCATGTATAAACTGTAGTTATAGAAGGGTAAGTGAGGGCCATGTATAAGCTGTAGTTATAGAAGGGTAAGTGAGGGCCATGTATAAGCTGTAGTTATAGAAGGGTAAGTGATAGCCATGTATAAGCTGTAGTTATAGAAGGGTAAGTGATAGCCATGTATAAGCTGTAGTTATAGAAGGGTAAGTGATAGCCATGTATAAGCTGTAGTTATAGAAGGGTAAGTGATAGCCATGTATAAGCTGTAGTTATAGAAGGGTAAGTGAGGGCCATGTATAAGCTGTAGTTATAGAAGGGTAAGTGAGGGCCATGTATAAGCTGTAGTTATAGAAGGGTAAGTGAGGGCCATGTATAAGCTGTAGTTATAGAAGGGTAAGTGATGGCCATGTATAAGCTGTAGTTATAGAAGGGTAAGTGAGGGCCATGTATAAGCTGTAGTTATAGAAGGGTAAGTGAGGGCCATGTATAAGCTGTAGTTATAGAAGGGTAAGTGAGGGCCATGTATAAGCTGTAGTTATAGAAGGGTAAGTGATAGCCATGTATAAGCTGTAGTTATAGAAGGGTAAGTGATAGGCCATGTATAAGCTGTAGTTATAGAAGGGTAAGTGATGGCCATGTATAACTGTAGTTATAGAAGGGTAAGTGATAGGCCATGTATAAGCTGTAGTTATAGAAGGGTAAGTGATAGCCATGTATAAGCTGTAGTTATAGAAGGGTAAGTGAGGGCCATGTATAACTGTAGTTATAGAAGGGTAAGTGAGGGCCATGTATAAGCTGTAGTTATAGAAGGGTAAGTGATAGCCATGTATAAGCTGTAGTTATAGAAGGGTAAGTGAGGGCCATGTATAAGCTGTAGTTATAGAAGGGTAAGTGATAGCCATGTATAAGCTGTAGTTATAGAAGGGTAAGTGAGGGCCATGTATAAGCTGTAGTTATAGAAGGGTAGTGAGGGCCATGTATAAGCTGTAGTTATAGAAGGGTAAGTGATAGCCATGTATAAGCTGTAGTTATAGAAGGGTAAGTGATAGCCATGTATAAGCTGTAGTTATAGAAGGGTAAGTGAGGGCCATGTATAACTGTAGTTATAGAAGGGTAAGTGAGGGCCATGTATAAGCTGTAGTTATAGAAGGGTAAGTGATAGCCATGTATAAGCTGTAGTTATAGAAGGGTAAGTGATAGCCATGTATAAGCTGTAGTTATAGAAGGGTAAGTGAGGGCCATGTATAAGCTGTAGTTATAGAAGGGTAAGTGAGGGCCATGTATAAGCTGTAGTTATAGAAGGGTAAGTGATAGCCATGTATAAGCTGTAGTTATAGAAGGGTAAGTGATAGCCATGTATAAACTGTAGTTATAGAAGGGTAAGTGATAGCCATGTATAAGCTGTAGTTATAGAAGGGTAAGTGATAGCCATGTATAAGCTGTAGTTATAGAAGGGTAAGTGAGGGCCATGTATAAGCTGTAGTTATAGAAGGGTAAGTGATAGCCATGTATAAGCTGTAGTTATAGAAGGGTAAGTGAGGGCCATGTATAAAGCTGTAGTTATAGAAGGGTAAGTGATAGCCATGTATAAGCTGTAGTTATAGAAGGGTAAGTGATGGCCATGTATAAGCTGTAGTTATAGAAGGGTAAGTGATAGCCATGTATAAGCTGTAGTTATAGAAGGGTAAGTGATAGGCCATGTATAAGCTGTAGTTATAGAAGGGTAAGTGAGGGCCATGTATAAGCTGTAGTTATAGAAGGGTAAGTGAGGGCCATGTATAAGCTGTAGTTATAGAAGGGTAAGTGATAGCCATGTATAAGCTGTAGTTATAGAAGGGTAGGTGAGGGCCATGTATAAGTTGTAGTTATAGAAGGGTAAGTGATAGCCATGTATAAGCTGTAGTTATAGAAGGGTAAGTGAGGGCCATGTATAAGCTTGTAGTTATAGAAGGGTAAGTGAGGGCCATGTATAAGCTGTAGTTATAGAAGGGTAAGTGATAGCCATGTATAAGCTGTAGTTATAGAAGGGTAAGTGATAGCCATGTATAAGCTGTAGTTATAGAAGGGTAAGTGAGGGCCATGTATAAGCTGTAGTTATAGGAAGGGTAAGTGAGGGCCATGTATAAGCTGTAGTTATAGAAGGGTAAGTGATAGCCATGTATAAGCTGTAGTTATAGAAGGGTAAGTGAGGGCCATGTATAAGCTGTAGTTATAGAAGGGTAAGTGATAGCCATGTATAAGCTGTAGTTAGGGAGGGTAAGTGATAGGCCATGTATAAGCTGTAGTTATAGAAGGGTAAGTGAGGGCCATGTATAAGCTGTAGTTATAGAAGGGTAAGTGAGGGCCATGTATAAGCTGTAGTTATAGAAGGGTAAGTGAGGGCCATGTATAAGCTGTAGTTATAGAAGGGTAAGTGAGGCCATGTATAAACTGTAGTTATAGAAGGGTAAGTGATAGCCATGTATAAGCTGTAGTTATAGAAGGGTAAGTGAGGGCCATGTATAAACTGTAGTTATAGAAGGGTAAGTGAGGGCCATGTATAAGCTGTAGTTATAGAAGGGTAAGTGAGGGCCATGTATAAGCTGTAGTTATAGAAGGGTAAGTGAGGGCCATGTATAAGCTGTAGTTATGGAAGGGTAAGTGAGGGCCATGTATAAACTGTAGTCATGGAAGGGTAAGTGAGGGCCATGTATAACTGTAGTTATAGAAGGGTAAGTGAGGGCCATGTATAACTGTAGTTATGGAAGGGTAAGTGAGGGCCATGTATAACTGTAGTTATAGAAGGGTAAGTGAGGGCCATGTATAACTGTAGTTATAGAAGGGTAAGTGAGGGCCATGTATAAGTTGTAGTTATAGAAGGGTAAGTGAGGGCCATGTATAAGTTGTAGTTATAGAAGGGTAAGTGAGGGCCATGTATAAGCTGTAGTTATAGAAGGGTAAGTGAGGGCCATGTATAAGTTGTAGTTATAGAAGGGTAAGTGATAGCCATGTATAAGCTGTAGTTATAGAAGGGTAAGTGAGGGCCATGTATAAGCTGTAGTTATAGAAGGGTAAGTGAGGGCCATGTATAAGCTGTAGTTATGGAAGGGTAAGTGAGGGCCATGTATAAACTGTAGTTATAGAAGGGTAAGTGATAGCCATGTATAAGCTGTAGTTATAGAAGGGTAAGTGATGGCCATGTATAAGCTGTAGTTATAGGAAGGGTAAGTGAAGGCCATGTATAAGCTGTAGTTATAGAAGGGTAAGTGAGGGCCATGTATAAGCTGTAGTTATAGAAGGGTAAGTGAGGGCCATGTATAAGCTGTAGTTATAGAAGGGTAAGTGAGGGCCATGTATAAGCTGTAGTTATAGAAGGGTAAGTGATAGCCATGTATAAGCTGTAGTTATAGAAGGGTAAGTGAGGGCCATGTATAAGCTGTAGTTATAGAAGGGTAAGTGAGGGCCATGTATAAGCTGTAGTTATAGAAGGGTGAGTGAGGGCCATGTATAAACTGTAGTTATAGAAGGGTAAGTGAGGGCCATGTATAAGCTGTAGTTATAGAAGGGTGAGTGAGGGCCATGTATAAGCTGTAGTTATGGAAGGGTAAGTGAGGGCCATGTATAAGCTGTAGTTATAGAAGGGTAAGTGAGGGCCATGTATAAGCTGTAGTTATGGAAGGGTAAGTGAGGGCCATGTATAAGCTGTAGTTATAGAAGGGTGAGTGAGGGCCATGAATAAGCTGTAGTTATAGAAGGGTAAGTGAGGGCCATGTATAAGCTGTAGTTATAGAAGGGTGAGTGAGGGCCATGTATAAGCTGTAGTTATAGAAGGGTAAGTGAGGGCCAGGTATAACTGTAGTTATGGAAGGGTAAGTGATAGCCATGTATAAGCTGTAGTTATAGAAGGGTAAGTGAGGGCCATGTATAACTGTAGTTATAGAAGGGTAAGTGAGGGCCATGTATAAGCTGTAGTTATAGAAGGGTAAGTGATAGCCATGTATAACTGTAGTTATAGAAGGGTAAGTGATAGCCATGTATAAACTGTAGTTATAGAAGGGTAAGTGATAGCCATGTATAAACTGTAGTTATAGAAGGGTAAGTGAGGGCCATGTATAAGCTGTAGTTATAGAAGGGTAAGTGAGGGCCATGTATAAACTGTAGTTATAGAAGGGTAAGTGATAGCCATGTATAACTGTAGTTATAGAAGGGTAAGTGATAGCCATGTATACACTGTAGTTATAGAAGGGTAAGTGATAGCCATGTATAAACTGTAGTTATGGAAGGGTAAGTGAGGGCCATGTATAACTGTAGTTATAGAAGGGTAAGTGATAGCCATGTATAAACTGTAGTTATAGAAGGGTAAGTGATAGCCATGTATAAACTGTAGTTATAGAAGGGTAAGTGAGGGCCATGTATAAGCTGTAGTTATAGAAGGGTAAGTGAGGGCCATGTATAAACTGTAGTTATAGAAGGGTAAGTGATAGCCATGTATAACTGTAGTTATAGAAGGGTAAGTGATAGCCATGTATACACTGTAGTTATAGAAGGGTAAGTGATAGCCATGTATAACTGTAGTTATAGAAGGGTAAGTGATAGCCATGTATAAGCTGTAGTTATAGAAGGGTAAGTGAGGGCCATGTATAAACTGTAGTTATAGAAGGGTAAGTGAGGGCCATGTATAAGCTGTAGTTATAGAAGGGTAAGTGAGGGCCATGTATAAACTGTAGTTATAGAAGGGTAAGTGATAGCCATGTATAAGCTGTAGTTATAGAAGGGTAAGTGAGGGCCATGTATAAGCTGTAGTTATAGAAGGGTAAGTGATAGCCATGTATAAGCTGTAGTTATAGAAGGGTAAGTGATAGCCATGTATAAGCTGTAGTTATAGAAGGGTAAGTGAGGGCCATGTATAACTGTAGTTATAGAAGGGTAAGTGAGGGCCATGTATAAGCTGTAGTTATAGAAGGGTAAGTGATAGCCATGTATAAGCTGTAGTTATATAAGGGTAAGTGAGGGCCATGTATAAGTTGTAGTTATAGAAGGGTAAGTGATAGCCATGTATAAGCTGTAGTTATAGAAGGGTAAGTGAGGGCCATGTATAAGCTGTAGTTATAGAAGGGTGAGTGAGGGCCATGTATAAGCTGTAGTTATAGAAGGGTAAGTGATAGCCATGTATAAGCTGTAGTTATAGAAGGGTAAGTGATAGCCATGTATAACTGTAGTTATAGAAGGGTAAGTGATAGCCCATGTATAAACTGTAGTTATAGGAAGGGTAAGTGATAGGCCATGTATAAGCTGTAGTTATAGAAGGGTAAGTGATAGCCATGTATAAGCTGTAGTTATAGAAGGGTAAGTGAGGGCCATGTATAAGCTGTAGTTATAGAAGGGTAAGTGATAGCCATGTATAAGCTGTAGTTATAGGAAGGGTAAGTGATAGCCATGTATAAAGCTGTAGTTATAGAAGGGTAAGTGAGGGCCATGTATAACTGTAGTTATAGAAGGGTAAGTGAGGGCCATGTATAAGCTGTAGTTATAGAAGGGTAAGTGAGGGCCATGTATAAGCTGTAGTTATAGAAGGGTAAGTGAGGGCCATGTATAAGCTGTAGTTATAGAAGGGTAAGTGATAGCCATGTATAAGCTGTAGTTATAGAAGGGTAAGTGAGGGCCATGTATAAGCTGTAGTTATAGAAGGGTAAGTGAGGGCCATGTATAAGTTGTAGTTATAGAAGGGTAAGTGAGGGCCATGTATAAGCTGTAGTTATAGAAGGGTAAGTGAGGGCCATGTATAAGCTGTAGTTATGGAAGGGTAAGTGAGGGCCATGTATAAACTGTAGTCATGGAAGGGTAAGTGAGGGCCATGTATAACTGTAGTTATAGAAGGGTAAGTGAGGGCCATGTATAAGCTGTAGTTATGGAAGGGTAAGTGAGGGCCATGTATAAACTGTAGTTATAGAAGGGTAAGTGAGGGCCATGTATAACTGTAGTTATAGAAGGGTAAGTGAGGGCCATGTATAAGTTGTAGTTATAGAAGGGTAAGTGAGGGCCATGTATAAGTTGTAGTTATGAAGGGTAAGTGAGGGCCATGTATAAGCTGTAGTATAGAAGGGTAAGTGATGGCCATGTATAAGTTGTAGTTATAGAAGGGTAAGTGAGAGCCATGTATAAGCTGTAGTTATAGAAGGGTAAGTGAGGGCCATGTATAAGCTGTAGTTATAGAAGGGTAAGTGAGAGCCATGTATAAGCTGTAGTTATGGAAGGGTAAGTGAGGGCCATGTATAAACTGTAGTTATGGAAGGGTAAGTGATAGCCATGTATAAGCTGTAGTTATAGAAGGGTAAGTGAGGGCCATGTATAAGCTGTAGTTATAGAAGGGTAAGTGAGGGCCATGTATAAGCTGTAGTTATGGAAGGGTAAGTGAGGGCCATGTATAAACTGTAGTTATGGAAGGGTAAGTGAGGGCCATGTATAACTGTAGTTATAGAAGGGTAAGTGAGGGCCATGTATAAGCTGTAGTTATAGAAGGGTAAGTGATAGCCATGTATAAGCTGTAGTTATAGAAGGGTAAGTGAGGGCCATGTATAAGCTGTAGTTATAGAAGGGTAAGTGAGGGCCATGTATAAGCTGTAGTTATAGAAGGGTAAGTGAGGGCCATGTATAAACTGTAGTTATAGAAGGGTAGTGAGGGCCATGTATAAGCTGTAGTTATAGAAGGGTAAGTGAGGGCCATGTATAAGCTGTAGTTATAGAAGGGTAAGTGATAGCCATGTATAAGCTGTAGTTATAGAAGGGTAAGTGAGGGCCATGTATAAGCTGTAGTTATGGAAGGGGTAAGTGAGGGCCATGTATAAGCTGTAGTTATAGAAGGGTAAGTGAGGGCCATGTATAAGCTGTAGTTATAGAAGGGTAAGTGAGGGCCATGTATAAGCTGTAGTTATAGAAGGGTAGTGAGGGCCATGTATAAAGCTGTAGTTATAGAAGGGTAAGTGAGGGCCATGTATAACTGTAGTTATAGAAGGGTAAGTGATAGCCATGTATAAGCTGTAGTTATAGAAGGGTAAGTGAGGGCCATGTATAAGCTGTAGTTATAGAAGGGTAAGTGAGGGCCATGTATAAGCTGTAGTTATAGAAGGGTAAGTGATAGCCATGTATAAGCTGTAGTTATAGAAGGGTAAGTGATAGGCCATGTATAAGCTGTAGTTATAGAAGGGTAAGTGAGGGCCATGTATAAAGCTGTAGTTATAGAAGGGTAAGTGATAGCCATGTATAAGCTGTAGTTATAGAAGGGTAAGTGATAGCCATGTATAAGCTGTAGTTATAGAAGGGTAAGTGATAGCCATGTATAAGCTGTAGTTATAGAAGGGTAAGTGAGAGCCATGTATAAGCTGTAGTTATAGAAGGGTAAGTGAGGGCCATGTATAAGCTGTAGTTATAGAAGGGTAAGTGATAGCCATGTATAAGTTGTAGTTATAGAAGGGTAAGTGAGGGCCATGTATAAGCTGTAGTTATAGAAGGGTAAGTGAGGGCCATGTATAAGCTGTAGTTATAGAAGGGTAAGTGAGGGCCATGTATAAGCTGTAGTTATAGAAGGGTAAGTGAGGGCCATGTATAAGCTGTAGTTATAGAAGGGTAAGTGAGGGCCATGTATAAACTGTAGTTATAGAAGGGTAAGTGAGGGCCATGTATAAGCTGTAGTTATAGAAGGGTAAGTGAGGGCCATGTATAAACTGTAGTTATAGAAGGGTAAGTGATAGCCATGTATAAGCTGTAGTTATAGAAGGGTAAGTGAGGGCCATGTATAAGCTGTAGTTATAGAAGGGTAAGTGATAGCCATGTATAAGCTGTAGTTATAGAAGGGTAAGTGATAGCCATGTATAAGCTGTAGTTATAGAAGGGTAAGTGAGGGCCATGTATAACTGTAGTTATAGAAGGGTAAGTGAGGGCCATGTATAAGCTGTAGTTATAGAAGGGTAAGTGATAGCCATGTATAAGCTGTAGTTATATAAGGGTAAGTGAGGGCCATGTATAAGTTGTAGTTATAGAAGGGTAAGTGATAGCCATGTATAACTGTAGTTATAGAAGGGTAAGTGAGGGCCATGTATAAGCTGTAGTTATAGAAGGGTGAGTGAGGGCCATGTATAAGCTGTAGTTATAGAAGGGTAAGTGATAGCCATGTATAACTGTAGTTATAGAAGGGTAAGTGATAGCCATGTATAACTGTAGTTATAGAAGGGTAAGTGAGGGCCATGTATAAACTGTAGTTATGGAAGGGTAAGTGAGGGCCATGTATAAGCTGTAGTTATAGAAGGGTAAGTGATAGCCATGTATAAGCTGTAGTTATAGAAGGGTAAGTGAGGGCCATGTATCAGCTGTAGTTATAGAAGGGTAAGTGATAGCCATGTATAAGCTGTAGTTAGGGAAGGGTAAGTGATAGCAATGTATAAGCTGTAGTTATAGAAGGGTAAGTGAGGGCCATGTATAACTGTAGTTATAGAAGGGTAAGTGAGGGCCATGTATAAGCTGTAGTTATAGAAGGGTAAGTGAGGGCCATGTATAAGCTGTAGTTATAGAAGGGTAAGTGAGGGCCATGTATAAACTGTAGTTATAGAAGGGTAAGTGATAGCCATGTATAAGCTGTAGTTATAGAAGGGTAAGTGAGGGCCATGTATAAACTGTAGTTATGGAAGGGTAAGTGAGGGCCATGTATAAGTTGTAGTTATAGAAGGGTAAGTGAGGGCCATGTATAAGCTGTAGTTATAGAAGGGTAAGTGAGGGCCATGTATAAGCTGTAGTTATAGAAGGGTAAGTGAGGGCCATGTATAAGCTGTAGTTATAGAAGGGTAAGTGAGGGCCATGTATAACTGTAGTTATAGAAGGGTAAGTGAGAGCCATGTATAAGCTGTAGTTATAGGAAGGGTAAGTGAGGGCCATGTATAAACTGTAGTTATAGAAGGGTAAGTGAGGGCCATGTATAAGCTGTAGTTATAGAAGGGTAAGTGAGGGCCATGTATAAGCTGTAGTTATAGAAGGGTAAGTGAGGGCCATGTATAAGTTGTAGTTATAGAAGGGTAAGTGAGGGCCATGTATAAGCTGTAGTTATAGAAGGGTAAGTGAGGGTCATGTATAAGCTGTAGTTATAGAAGGGTAAGTGATAGCCATGTATAAGCTGTAGTTATAGAAGGGTAAGTGATAGCCATGTATAAGCTGTAGGTATAGAAGGGTAAGTGATAGCCATGTATAAGCTGTAGTTATAGAAGGGTAAGTGAGGGCCATGTATAAGCTGTAGTTATAGAAGGGTAAGTGATAGCCATGTATAAGCTGTAGTTATAGAAGGGTAAGTGAGGGCCATGTATAAGCTGTAGTTATAGAAGGGTAAGTGAGGGCCATGTATAAGCTGTAGTTATAGAAGGGTAAGTGAGGGCCATGTATAAGCTGTAGTTATAGAAGGGTAAGTGATAGCCATGTATAAGCTGTAGTTATAGAAGGGTAAGTGAGGGCCATGTATAAGCTGTAGTTATAGAAGGGTAAGTGAGGGCCATGTATAAGCTGTAGTTATAGAAGGGTAAGTGAGAGCCATGTATAAGCTGTAGTTATAGAAGGGTAAGTGAGGGCCATGTATAAGCTGTAGTTATAGGAAGGGTAAGTGAGGGCCATGTATAAGCTGTAGTTATAGAAGGGTAAGTGAGGGCCATGTATAAGCTGTAGTTATAGAAGGGTAAGTGAGGGCCATGTATAAGCTGTAGTTATAGAAGGGTAAGTGATAGCCATGTATAAGCTGTAGTTATAGAAGGGTAAGTGAGGGCCATGTATAAGCTGTAGTTATAGAAGGGTAAGTGAGGGCCATGTATAAGCTGTAGTTATAGAAGGGTGAGTGAGGGCCATGTATAAACTGTAGTTATAGAAGGGTTAGTGAGGCCATGTATAAGCTGTAGTTATAGAAGGGTAAGTGAGGGCCATGTATAAGCTGTAGTTATAGAAGGGTAAGTGAGGGCCATGTATAAGCTGTAGTTATAGAAGGGTAAGTGAGGGCCATGTATAAGCTGTAGTTATGGAAGGGTAAGTGAGGGCCATGTATAAGCTGTAGTTATAGAAGGGTAAGTGATAGCCATGTATAAGTTGTAGTTATAGAAGGGTAAGTGATAGCCATGTATAAGTTGTAGTTATAGAAGGGTAAGTGAGGGCCATGTATAAGCTGTAGTTATAGAAGGGTGAGTGAGGGCCATGTATAAGCTGTAGTTATAGAAGGGTAAGTGAGGGCCAGGTATAACTGTAGTTATGGAAGGGTAAGTGATAGCCATGTATAAGCTGTAGTTATAGAAGGGTAAGTGAGGGCCATGTATAAACTGTAGTTATATAAGGGTAAGTGATAGCCATATATAAGCTGTAGTTATAGAAGGGTAAGTGATAGCCATGTATAAGCTGTAGTTATAGAAAGGTAAGTGATAGCCATGTATAAGCTGTAGTTATAGAAGGGTAAGTGAGGGCCATGTATAAGCTGTAGTTATAGAAGGGTAAGTGATAGCCATGTATAAGCTGTAGTTATGGAAGGGTAAGTGAGGGCCATGTATAAACTGTAGTTATAGAAGGGTAAGTGAGGGCCATGTATAAGCTGTAGTTATAGAAGGGTAAGTGATAGCCATGTATAAGCTGTAGTTATCGAAGGGTAAGTGAGGGCCATGTATAAGCTGTAGTTATGGAAGGGTAAGTGATAGCCATGTATAAGCTGTAGTTATAGAAGGGTTAGTGATAGCCATGTATAAGTTGTAGTTATAGAAGGGTAAGTGATAGCCATGTATAAGCTGTAGTTATAGAAGGGTAAGTGAGGGCCATGTATAACTGTAGTTATAGAAGGGTAAGTGAGGGCCATGTATAAGCTGTAGTTATAGAAGGGTAAGTGAGGGCCATGTATAAGCTGTAGTTATAGAAGGGTAAGTGATAGCCATGTATAACTGTAGTTATAGAAGGGTAAGTGAGGGCCATGTATAAGCTGTAGTTATAGAAGGGTAAGTGAGGGCCATGTATAAGCTGTAGTTATAGAAGGGTAAGTGAGGGCCATGTATAACCTGTAGTTATAGAAGGGTAAGTGAGGGCCATGTATAAGCTGTAGTTATAGAAGGGTAAGTGAGGTCCATGTATAAGTTGTAGTTATAGAAGGGTAAGTGATAGCCATGTATAAACTGTAGTTATAGAAGGGTAAGTGAGGGCCATGTATAAGCTGTAGTTATAGAAGGGTAAGTGAGGGCCATATATAAGCTGTAGTTATAGAAGGGTAAGTGAGGTCCATATATAAGCTGTAGTTATAGAAGGGTAAGTGATAGCCATGTATAACTGTAGTTATGGAAGGGTAAGTGAGGGCCATGTATAAGCTGTAGTTATAGAAGGGTAAGTGAGGGCCATGTATAAGTTGTAGTTATAGAAGGGTAAGTGATAGCCATGTATAAGTTGTAGTTATAGAAGGGTAAGTGAGGGCCATGTATAAGCTGTAGTTATAGAAGGGTAAGTGAGGGCCATGTATAAGCTGTAGTTATAGAAGGGTAAGTGAGGTCCATGTATAAGTTGTAGTTATAGAAGGGTAAGTGATAGCCATGTATAACTGTAGTTATAGAAGGGTAAGTGAGGGCCATGTATAAACTGTAGTTATAGAAGGGTAAGTGATAGCCATGTATAACTGTAGTTATAGAAGGGTAAGTGAGGGCCATGTATAAGCTGTAGTTATAGAAGGGTAAGTAAGGGCCATGTATAAGCTGTAGTTATAGAAGGGTAAGTGATAGCCATGTTTAAGCTGTAGTTATAGAAGGGTAAGTGATAGCCATGTATAAGCTGTAGTTATAGAAGGGTAAGTGATAGCCATGTATAAGCTGTAGTTATAGAAGGGTAAGTGATAGACATGTATAAGGTGTAGTTATAGAAGGGTAAGTGATAGCCATGTATAAGCTGTAGTTATAGAAAGGTAAGTGATAGCCATGTATAAGCTGTAGTTATAGAAGGGTAAGTGATAGACATGTATAAGCTGTAGTTATAGAAGGGTAAGTGATAGCCATGTATAACTGTAGTTATAGAAGGGTAAGTGATAGACATGTATAACTGTAGTTATAGAAGGGTAAGTGATAGACATGTATAACTGTAGTTAGGGAAGGGTAAGTGAGGGCCATGTATAAGCTGTAGTTATAGAAGGGTAAGTGAGGGCCATGTATAAACTGTAGTTATAGAAGGGTAAGTGAGGGCCATGTATAACTGTAGTTATAGAAGGGTAAGTGAGGGCCATGTATAAACTGTAGTTATAGAAGGGTAAGTGATAGCCATGTATAAGCTGTAGTTATAGAAGGGTAAGTGAGGGCCATGTATAAACTGTAGTTATAGAAGGGTAAGTGAGGGCCATGTATAAGCTGTAGTTATAGAAGGGTAAGTAAGGGCCATGTATAACTGTAGTTATAGAAGGGTAAGTGATAGCCATGTATAAACTGTAGTTATAGAAGGGTAAGTGATAGCCATGTATAAACTGTAGTTATAGAAGGGTAAGTGAGGGCCATGTATAAGCTGTAGTTATAGAAGGGTAAGTGATAGCCATGTATAAGTTGTAGTTATAGAAGGGTAAGTGATAGCCATGTATAAGCTGTAGTTATAGAAGGGTAAGTGAGGGCCATGTATAAGTTGTAGTTATAGAAGGGTAAGTGAGGGCCATGTATAAGCTGTAGTTATAGAAGGGTAAGTGATAGCCATGTATAAGCTGTAGTTATAGAAGGGTAAGTGAGGGCCATGTATAAGCTGTAGTTATAGAAGGGTAAGTGATAGCCATGTATAAGCTGTAGTTATAGAAGGGTAAGTGAGGGCCATGTATAAGCTGTAGTTATAGAAGGGTAAGTGAGGGCCATGTATAAGTTGTAGTTATAGAAGGGTAAGTGATAGCCATGTATAAGCTGTAGTTATAGAAGGGTAAGTGATAGCCATGTATAAACTGTAGTTATAGAAGGGTAAGTGAGGGCCATGTATAAGTTGTAGTTATAGAAGGGTAAGTGAGGTCCATGTATAAGCTGTAGTTATAGAAGGGTAAGTGATAGCCATGTATAAGCTGTAGTTATAGAAGGGTAAGTGAGGGCCATGTATAAACTGTAGTTATAGAAGGGTAAGTGATAGCCATGTATAAGCTGTAGTTATAGAAGGGTAAGTGATAGCCATGTATAAGCTGTAGCTATAGAAGGGTAAGTGATAGCCATGTATAACTGTTGTTATAGAAGGGTAAGTGAGGGCCATGTATAAGCTGTAGTTATAGAAGGGTAAGTGATAGCCATGTATAAGCTGTAGTTATAGAAGGGTAAGTGAGGGCCATGTATAAGCTGTAGTTATAGAAGGGTAAGTGAGGGCCATGTATAAGCTGTAGTTATAGAAGGGTAAGTGATAGCCATGTATAAGCTGTAGTTATAGAAGGGTAAGTGATAGCCATGTATAAGCTGTAGTTATAGAAGGGTAAGTGAGGGCCATGTATAAACTGTAGTTATGGAAGGGTAAGTGATAGCCATGTATAAGCTGTAGTTATAGAAGGGTAAGTGAGGGCCATGTATAAGTTGTAGTTATAGAAGGGTAAGTGAGGGCCATGTATAAGCTGTAGTTATAGAAGGGTAAGTGAGGGCCATGTATAACTGTAGTTATAGAAGGGTAAGTGAGGGCCATGTATAAACTGTAGTTATGGAAGGGTAAGTGATAGCCATGTATAAGCTGTAGTTATAGAAGGGTAAGTGATAGCAATGTATAAGCTGTAGTTATGGAAGGGTAAGTGATAGCAATGTATAAGCTGTAGTTATGGAAGGGTAAGTGATAGCCATGTATAAGCTGTAGTTATAGAAGGGTAAGTGATAGCCATGTATAAGCTGTAGTTATAGAAGGGTAAGTGAGGGCCATGTATAAGCTGTAGTTATGGAAGGGTAAGTGAGGGCCATGTATAAGCTGTAGTTATAGAAGGGTAAGTGAGGGCCATGTATAAGCTGTAGTTATAGAAGGGTAAGTGAGGGCCATGTATAAGCTGTAGTTATAGAAGGGTAAGTGAGAGCCATGTATAAGCTGTAGTTATAGAAGGGTAAGTGAGGGCCATGTATAAGCTGTAGTTATGGAAGGGTAAGTGATAGCCATGTATAAGCTGTAGTTATAGAAGGGTAAGTGAGGGCCATGTATAAGCTGTAGTTATAGAAGGGTAAGTGAGGGCCATGTATAAGCTGTAGTTATAGAAGGGTAAGTGGGGGCCATGTATAAGCTGTAGTTATAGAAGGGTAAGTGAGGGTCATGTATAAGCTGTAGTTATAGAAGGGTAAGTGATAGCCATGTATAAGCTGTAGTTATAGAAGGGTAAGTGATAGCCATGTATAAGCTGTAGTTATAGAAGGGTAAGTGAGGGCCATGTATAAGCTGTAGTTATAGAAGGGTAAGTGAGGGCCATGTATAAGCTGTAGTTATAGAAGGGTAAGTGATAGCCATGTATAAGCTGTAGTTATAGAAGGGTAAGTGAGGGCCATGTATAAGCTGTAGTTATAGAAGGGTAAGTGAGGGCCATGTATAAGCTGTAGTTATAGAAGGGTAAGTGATAGCCATGTATAAGCTGTAGTTATAGAAGGGTAAGTGAGGGCCATGTATAAACTGTAGTTATAGAAGGGTAAGTGAGGCCAGGTATAAGCTGTAGTTATAGAAGGGTAAGTGAGGCCAGGTATAAGCGGTCACAATAATACTATCATGGTTGATTGTCTCTCTTACATCAGTTCTGACTTACTTTTTATGACACATCACTTGGCCCACGGAGAACAACATTTTTTGGTTATTTCCATCAGATCTTTTCTTTGGAATTATCTGAAAGTATGTATTATTGCATTTTAAAACAAAGTCCGTAATCCTGAATAACATGTGTCTATTGATATAATCGAAGTTTATCTATATAGAAGGAACATTTAATAAAATACAATGGGTTTATAATTGAAAAAATAACTCGGAAATACAAATGTGGAACCAAGAACTTTTTGTTTACTCAAAACAAGTACTCACAGTAAAATGCAGAGAATAGCTTAGTCAGGATACAGCATTAGCCGAACTCTGAACTGTGCCTGTATATGTAACTCCTGTATCCCTGTATGTGTCTGTATATATCCCTCCTGTATGCCTATATGTTAAATTTAGATTTATATTTCTCATATACCTCTTTGTTTTTCTTCTCTTTGTACGTCTGTCCTTGTTCTTCTACTGTCCTGGTAAGGTAGTTCACCAGTGAAGCCTGTGAATGGTCTAGTTCTGCTATCCTCTCTAACATACGTGACGTCTGGTCAAAGATTAGCAGTAGATACAGACAGTATAAAGCAAAATAAAATGAGATACAGGCAGTGTACAGCAAAACTATATGTGAAATCATTCTTAAATAATTTGGCAAATTCAGTCTCACATATTCAACGCTTACAGGGAGATAATTCTGTATACTTGTATGTGAGTGACTTTAAACAGATCAATCATTGTTAAGATTGACAATAGTGATCATTGTTGATCAGAGTGGAATGCTTTGTTTCAAAACCTACATGTAAGTCATAACATTGAGAACAGTATTGAGTAGTAAATATAACTTAGGAAGCCTCACCCGACAAAGGTTGATGCCCAGGTGAAGGTTGACACGGACACTCAACAGAAGAATATCTACATCCTTCTGGAGACAGAATGAGGGAGAGATCAAGTGCATTCCTAAGACCAAGGAGACCATCCCCAATGCTGCTCTGCTGGCGTCCTATATTAATCAGGTTACGACACATCCTCCTGTACACCTGTGGGTAACAACACACCAAAACACTGACGGAAGATAGAACTGTACACCTGTGACAGGGGTAACAACACACCAAAACACTGACGGAAGATAGATCTGTACACCTGTGACAGGGGTAACAACACACCAAAACACTGACAGAAGATGGATCTGTACACCTGTGACGGGGTAACAACACACCAAAACACTGACGGAAGATAGATCTGTACACCTGTGACAGGGGTAACAACACACCAAAACACTGATGGAAGATGGATCTGTACACCTGTGACAGGGGTAACAACACATCAAAACACTGACGGAAGATAAGAACTGTACACCTGTGACAGGGGTAACAACACACCAAAACACTGACGGAAGATATGATTTGTACACCTGTGGGTAACAACACACCAAAACACTGACGGAAGATAGATCTGTACACCTGTGACAGGGGTAACAACACACCAAAACACTGACGGAAGATAAGATCTGTACACCTGTGACAGGGCTAACAACACACCAAAACACTGACGGAAGATAAGATCTGTACACCTGTGACAGGGGTAACAACACACCAAAACACTGACGGAAGATATGATCTGTACACCTGTGATGGGGGTAACAACACACCAAAACACTGACGGAAGATAAGATCTGTACACCTGTGACAGGGGTAACAACACACCAAAACACTGACGGAAGATATGATTTGTACACATGTGGGTAACACCACACCAAACACTGACGGAAGATAAGATCTGTACACCTGTGGGTAACAAAACACCAAAACACTGATGGAAGATAAGATCTGTACACCTGTGACAGGGGTAACAACACACCAAAACACTGACGGAAGATAAGATCTGTACACCTGTGGGTAACAACACACCAAAACACTGACGGAAGATGGATCTGTACACCTGTGACAGGGGTAACAACACACCAAAACACTGACGGAAGATAAGATCTGTACACCTGTGACAGGGGTAACAACACACCAAAACACTGATGGAAGATAAGATCTGTACACCTGTGGGTAACAACACACCAAAACACTGATGGAAGATGGATCTGTACACCTGTGGGTAACAACACAGCAAAACACTGACAGAAGATGGATCTGTACACCTGTGACGGGGGAACAACACACCAAAACACTGATGGAAGATAAGATCTGTACACCTGTGGGTAACAAGACACCAAACACTGACGGAAGATAGATCTGTACACCTGTGACAGGGGTAACAACACACCAAAACACTGATGGAAGATGGATCTGTACACCTGTGACGGGGGTAACAACACACCAAAACACTGATGGAAGATAGATCTGTACACCTGTGACAGGGGTAACAACACACCAAAACACTGACGGAAGATAAGATCTGTACACCTGTGACAGGGGTAACAACACACCAAAACACTGACGGAAGATAAGATCTGTACACCTGTGGGTAACAACACACCAAAACACTGACGGAAGATGGATCTGTACACCTGTGACGGGGGTAACAACACACCAAAACACTGACGGAAGATAAGATCTGTACACCTGTGGGTAACAACACACCAAAACACTGACGGAAGATAAGATCTGTACACCTGTGGGTAACAACACACCAAAACACTGACGGAAGATAAGATCTGTACACCTGTGGGTAACAACACACCAAACACTGACGGAAGATAAGATCTGTACACCTGTGGGTAACAACACACCAAAACACTGACGGAAGATAAGATCTGTACACCTGTGACAGGGCTAACAACACACCAAAACACTGATGGAAGATAAGATCTGTACACCTGTGACAGGGCTAACAACACACCAAAACACTGACGGAAGATAAGATCTGTACACCTGTGACAGGGGTAACAACACACCAAACACTGACGGAAGATAGATCTGTACACCTGTGATGGGGTAACAACACACCAAAACACTGACGGAAGATAGATCTGTACACCTGTGAGTAACAACACACCAAAACACTGACGGAAGATGGATCTGTACACCTGTGGGTAACAACACACCAAAACACTGACGGAAGATAAGAACTGTACACCTGTGACAGGGGTAACAACACACCAAAACACTGACGGAAGATAGAACTGTACACCTGTGACAGGGGTAACAACACACCAAAATACTGACGGAAGATAAGATCTGTACACCTGTGGGTAACAACACACCAAAACACTGACGGAAGATAGAACTGTACACCTGTGACAGGGGTAACAACACACCAAAATACTGACGGAAGATAGAACTGTACACCTGTGACGGGGGTAACAAAACACTGTAGTCTGACGGAAGATAACATATAATCATTCTAACTGTCCAAATGTCACATTAATATACTCCACAATTATTGCTCGATATGAATTGGAAGTATACATTAAGAGTGCAATACATAATTTTGATGTACACCATATACATGGACTACATTATATAGCTAGTGATATATTTTGATGATCATGTGAAATACTGTCGCTGCTAAAAATGTTTCACTGTTTGTGCAATATGAACATACTGTGTATAAACAATAGGCATTTAAAGATTTTGCTTCTCACCTCTATTGGGTCGATCCCAGAGAAGACTTTGGAGGAGATGAACATACTACCTGGGAGCCCGAAGGTATTAGGTAAGCTCTCTTCACTCAGGAATTTGCCTTTATTGAAGGCATCAATGTAGGTGAACTGCTGATTAGGTGTTGCCCTGAAATAATCAAAGGGCCAAAGGCCCTGAGAAACGTCAGGGTCTGAGGTCATATTATAAGAAATTTAAAATAGGATTTTATAGTCAGACAGTTACATTTGTATCAGATGAAATGTCTTCATCTGGCCCTGGTATTTCTATTCTATATATATTCAAGAAAACATGTATAACATATATCAGCTGACAACTTTACAATAGCTGAGTATAGTTCTTTCCCCATTTCTTTAATGCTTGTGGAAGATTATTGATATACTCCTGTATCAGTAAAGCTGCTTGTAAACTTTGAAAAAAGAATCAACTGAGCGACAAATAGGTCTATTAACAGAACATGTTGTCAAGTAACTACAACTAAAGATAAAATCCAAGATGTACACAGCCGAAGTTTTTTATTTTATTTATAATTTAAGTTATTAATAAGGCCTATCAAACATATTTTAACATTGATAGAAAATTGCGGTCGCGTTGTCCGACGAGACATATCTAGTTTTGACACCGCGGCCAGTACATCAGTCACGGATCATAATCATTAGATTCTTTTCAAACAACAAATAATAACCGTATTTGATAAAATCCTCACGAAAAACGGCAATATAGTTTGTTACAACTTGCCTTCAATTCCTGGTCATATTTCTTGCGTATTCTAGCGACTTACAAATGAATATGAAACTGCGAACAGTCGTTGGTTTAGTTACAGTAGACATAACCGCCATTTTGACTGACTAGTGTCGTGAAGAGTCACGTGACAGCTGAAGTTATCTCATGGAATGCTCGGGTGCATTTGACTACGTAAATATGATTGGTTTTAAGCTATCAAATGTTTCTGCATGTGAACTCAGGATGAACAGATGTGGATATTTTCTCTGCGAATGCATGTAAATTTCTACGACGATCAAACTGATTTTTCTACTTTCGTTTTCAAGGCAGTATCGAGACAGAACTACGTAATCCTACGCCAACAAAATTGCATATACTGACGAGGAAAAAGGTTAATAATTATACTCTAAAATAGTCTAGAACACCAAACATTAACATTTCATTTTAAATAATTGCAGTAAACACGATTTACATCACTTAAATTGTGTCAATAATTGCTATCAAAATAGGAACTATATTAGGCTGCGGATGTATATCATTTGTATGACAGAAAAGAGGAATAGTTAGCCGGAACAGATCTATCAGTAACAACATTTTCCCACCACGCCTATAACGGCAGGTGCCAAAGGCACCCTGACGTTAAAAATGTCTCTCAAAGCTACAGTCATTGGAGGTACTATAAATGTAACAGTTGTATCTCATGATCCCTCACCACCCAATTATTAGATTTATAAGATGATGACTCAATCTTAACCAATCAGAGACTTCCATTCCAATTACCATGGCAACATAATTTGTTATGTGAAGTGTCATTTTTTGTACATCATTCTTTATTTGCATGTTAATTAAAGATGATATTATTGCAGGAAACATTCACACTAACTTAACGAGTATAATGTTACAAAATTCACATGTATAATATAGATAATGGTACAATACTAACATTGGGTGCTCCTTCCATTTTAGCAACAGATGCTGAGGGAAGTTTATCAGTTGACACGTGACACCAAGTCTCCTGGCAACAGCAGAGTACACGATGGCTAATGTAATTGGTATACCAAGGCCTCTCTCCAACACCTGATCAGTAGAACACAGTTACAGCTGTCTAGTTTAACACCGATGATGAACAGCTCCTGTCTTAGATATCAAACAGCATTAAAGCTCTACAGTCAATAAAGTGTGTAGTTATTTCCAATAGAATTGTGACCTAAACTGAAAGACTTCAACTGTCTGTAACTGAACGCTATACTGATACATAGTTTTTTAACGTTTTCTAACTCATAAAAACATACAGTCTAATTGTCAATAATAAAACCTATATCAATCAACTGACCATGAGATTTCATAATAAAAATTTGAAAATAGAATTGTCATACCAGCCTCTGGCTAGTCACTGATAAGATCAAATGAAAGTGCTATCCCTGCAATACAGTAATATTTGTAAGATTTGTTCAGGCAAAATCAGAATGTCATTCCGAAATTTATCCAAATACTCTAATATAGTGGATTCTCAAAATTTGAGTGAGCCCCACAGGAAAAGCTAGAGTCAAGTATATAATGAATCTGGAAAATCTCTGTGATACTATACTAGTCTTCTAAATATCACATTACCTTGTGAATGAAGGAATTCTGTTCATCATAGTAGTTGTCTGTATTGCCTCGTAGTTTGTAATCCTGGAACAGAACACCATTTAAGGTCTCCAACAACGTCCGTTCTTGTTCCGAGCTCCATTCTCCTTCGGGTTTACCTACATAACAACAAATCTTAATGATATCATAAAATGGATCAAGAAAATTGAAATAAAAAATATAAATTATACCAATGACACTATAGGTGTATTTCAGCATCAATGACTCAGCTTATTAGATACTATCTTAAATGCTTTTTATACTTTTAAAAGGTTGACTTTCAGAATTCAATGTCATGATGAAATCTGGTACCAATGAATTAAGTGTTTTTTTAGATGTTTACAAAATATTAAATTACAAGCAAATACTTATGTTTGACCACAAATTATGATCTTTTACCTGACAACCAATGCCATGTTTTATTACTGGGTGTACAGTTGAATAAGAGTTTTGAAACATCTGTGTGACTGTATGTGTAATATCTGTAATTTTGTATAACTGCTATTCTAATCATATGATTTAATACAGCTTAAATATAGCTATACAAATACTTTCATACCTGCCAAGTGTTGGTGATATTATATTTCAAGCAACATTGATTTTTGAGCAATAATGCCGATATTCAAACTAACATTTGAAACAATCTTGAATCTACAGTACAATATGTCAAGCATTGAGTGTAGTGAGAATTAGGTACGCTTGAATCAATGTAATTTTAAATACTATACCATCTTTGAAGCTGCTTGATATGTTTTCAGGACATTTGGTTATAACTTGTGCAGTCATATGATCAAGTAAATCATACACATTATTTTCAATGATGTTTTCTGTCGGCCGGCACCATTGTGACAAGAGGATTGCACCTGTGAACACAATGAAATATATCCCACTTAATGTGAAGTTGGTACTTAAAATGTTTGTGAACATAGTATTGTAATAATACACTATGTTTTTCAAAAAGAAATATTTATTACGAATAATATACATATATAAATTCTTTGTTGATTATGTAAATATCAGGGCAATATAGTCCTGTTTCCAGCCACTGATTTCAAGGCTGTTGGTCCCCTAGGATTATATATGGCGTACCAAGAAGGTGATACTTACCTGTTTCCAGCCACTGATTACAAGGCTCTTGGTCCTCAAGGTGGACAGACCATTTCTTTTCCAGGTAATGATGTTGAATATTTCTTAAAACTTTAGCTGCATAAAACTTCTTTGTCAGGTTGTTATGACTGAAAATATAAATACATACATTGTATATGTTCCCAGGATACACTTTATAATGTATACGAGTATGCAGAAATCTCAGCATCACATTTTAGACAAGATTAAAACAATATACATGACAATATAAATATGTTTTTCAATAATTATAACCAGTCTGAGGATCTAGAAGAAACATTGCATGGGAAGTAAATAAACATCAATGATGAATCAATATATCAAAGAGACAACTTTATTTGGTAGTTTATATCAATTTTGGATACTGTCATGATTTGTTTTGATAGGGTACATATGTATACATACCAAGTGATGGTCTGCATTAGTATTTGTTTGTACAGTATTTATTATGATTAATGTCCTAGCTATAGTCAGGGTCATAAAGAACCTGAGTTAGATGATTTGATTATCTCATTTCTTTCACAATAGACAGCTTATTATACATAAATATCAACAGCTACAGTACATTCACCAATACCTCTTGACTGGGGTGTCTTAGAAGTATGTACCTTTGTTGGTCGTGAATAATTTCCATTAACGAGTTCAAAACAATTTCTCCAGCATTGCACTCATCTAACAGTTTTACAAAACCTTCAAAGCCTTCCTCAGAAACCTCTTCACAGCTATAATATGTAGGGGATAAACTCTCCACCATGCTTCTCACTTTCTGTCCTATCACAAAGCATTTTCTGAATTCTGCCGACCAATCGTGTAACTGTGATCGACTGTAGCGTTGTATCAGTCCAGGCCATCTGTTTGTGAATAAAGAATATAGGCTTAAAATATATATGTAGTAACACAATAAATCTATTTTATTTACATGATTTCAAAAAGAGTGGTGCATGATTTCTAAGATCATGCATATCATTTAAAAAATATGTTTTGCTGTATTCAATATGAATACATGATGTATGCACTGAAATAAAAAAAAATGTAAGAGGTAAAAATTAATTTTCCATCTTTTATTTGAATTCATCAAAGTAACTCAATTTAATAATAATTACCTAAACAAGAGGCCCATGGGCCTTAACGGTCACCTGGTTTTTGAAATATTTCAGTAAATTTGATTGACACTTTTTGGCCTGACCCATCAGTCTAAGGGATCAGTCAGGGCCAATATGTGCATACCATTAAGCAGTCATCCCATGCTGATAATGTTAACAAATTTAGAATGAATTTCAAAACAAATAAAACAAATGATAGTCAAAAATGTGATTTCCCTACAACTATAGTAAAGTTTATCCCCTCCCATGGGGCAAACATGATACCCCAGGGCTAGGAAATTCACAGTTATGGTAAAGCACCTTAAGACCCTTCCATCTATGAAGAGTATTTGATTCTACCTTATTTGGGTTGTAAGAAGAAGATCTTTAAAATTTCAGTTAATTTGACCCTTCCCCCCCCCCCCCCCCCCCCCCCCCCCCCCCCATCAGCCCCTGGGGGTCAGTCAGGGCAAACATGTACATACCATCAAACTGTCATCCCAAGCTGATAATGTTAACAAAGTTAGAATGAATTCCAATAAAAACAAGAGGCCCATGGGGCCTGTATCGCTCACCTGGTTGGATTAGACCAAATGTCGAAATAATGTTCATATTCAATTTGTTTTATTTGTAAAACTCTAACAATGCTATATATGGTTATAGTGTGGGAATCCGAACTGCTTTAAAGATTAATGAAGTCCAGACTCTCTAAGGTCTGAAAGATCTCAAGAATTGTTTATAGAACATGCATTCATCACTTTGTGACAAGTAGCGATTTAAAGGAATTACCTCTATTTCACCTATTGGGCCCCAACCCTTTGGCCATTCGGGGGTCAGAGTCACCATTTATGCAAAATCTGTTCCCCTGTTTCTGACCAAATTGGGTTCAAATCCATTCATAACTTGATGACTAATAGCGATTAAAAGGAATTACCTCTATTTCCCCCACTGGGCCCCACCCTTTTGGCCCCTTTAGGGTCAGAGCCACCATTTATGCAAAATCTGTTCCCCTTCCCCCAAGGAAGTTTCGGACCAAATTGGGTTCAAATCCATTCATAATTTTATGACTAGTAGCGATTCAAAGGAATTACTTCTACTTCCCCCACTGGGCCCCGCTCTTTTTGCCCCTTTAGGGTCAGAGTCACCGTTTATGCAAAATCTGTTCCCCTTCCCCCAAGGATGTTTCTGATCAAATTGGGTTCAAATCCATTCATAACGTTATGACTAGTAGGTGATTTAAAGGAATTACCTCAATTTCCCCTATTGGACCCGCCCCTTTGGCCCCTCGGGGGTCAGAGCCACCATTTATGCAAAATCTCTTCCCCTTCCCCCAAGGATGTTTCTGACCAAATTGGGTTCAAATCCATTCATAACTTTATGACTAGTAGAGATTTAGAGGAATTACCTCTATTTCCCATATTTGGCCCTGCCCCTTTGGCCCCTCGGGGGTCAGAATCACCATTTATGCAAAATCTGTTCCCCTTCCCCCAAGGATGTTTCTGACCAAATTGGATTGAAATCCATTCATAACTTTATGACTATTAGTGATTTAAAGGAATTACCTCTATTTCCCCTATTGAGCCCCGCCCCCTTGGCCCCTCGGGGGTCAGAGCCACCATATATGCAAAATCTCTTCCCCTTCCCCCAAGGATGTTTCTGACCAAATTGGGTTCAAATCCATTCATAACTTTATGACTAGTAGCGATTTAAAGGAATTACCTCTATTTCCCCTATTGGGCCCCGCCCCTTTGGCCCCTAAGGGGTCAGAATCACCATTTATGCAAAATCTGTTCCCATTCTGCCAAGGATGTTTCTGGCCAAATTTGGTCAAAATCCAATAAGAACTTTATGACTAGTAGCGATTTGAAGCAAATGTTGACGGACGGACGGACGGACGACGGACGCCGCGCCATGGCATAAGCTCACCGGACCTTTATAAACTATAGTAAGGTTTACCCCCTCCCCAGGGGCAAACATGAGACCCCAGGGTATATGAAATTCACAATTTTGGTAAAGCACCTTTAGACCCTTCCATCTATGAAGAGTATTTGATTCTACCAAATCTGAGAGTAGAGAAGAAGATTTTTGAAATTTCAGTCAATTTGACCCTTTTTGGCCCCGCCCACCAGCCCCTGGGGGTCTACCAGGGCCAACATGTACATACCATCAAACTGTCATCCCAAGCTGATAATTTGAACCAAGTTAGAATGAATTCCAATTGAAATCCAACAAATAATAGTAAAAAATGTGATTTCCCTATATAAACTATAGTAAAGTTTACCCCCTCCCCTGGGGCAAACGTGAGACCCCAGGGTCATGAAATTCACAATTTTCGTAAGGCACATTAAGAACCTTCCATCTATGAAGAGTATTTGATTCTATCATATCTGATAGTAGAGAAGAAGATTTTTGAAATTTCAGTCAATTTGACCCTTTTTGGCAACGCCCACCAGCCCCTGGGGGTCAACCAGGGCCAACATGTACATACCATCAAACTGTCATCCTATGCTGATATTTTGAATCAAGTTAGAATGAATTCCAACACAAATCCAACAAATAATAGTCAAAAATGTGATTTCCCTATATAAACTATAGTAAATTTTACCCACTCCCCAGGGGCAAAGATGAGACCCCAGAGTCATGAAATTCACAATTTTGGTAAAGCACCTTAAGACCCTTTCATCTATGAAGAGTGTTTGATTCCACCTTACCTGAGAGTAGAGAAGAAGATTTTTGAAGTTTTAGTCAATTTGACCCTTTTTGGCCCCGCCCCTCAGGCCCCTGGAGGATGGGGACCATATAATTCACAATTTTGGTTGACCTTTAGCCATAGAAGCTTCCTGCCAAATTTCATTGAATTTAGTTCAGTGGTTTTGGAGAAGAAGTTGAAAATGTAAATTGTTTACGGACGGACGACGGACGACGGACGACGACGGATAAAAGGCGATAAGAATAGGTCATTTGAGACTTTGTCTCAGGTGACCTAAAAAGTCAATTTTCGTCAGATTGAAATACAAATTGAAACAAGAGGCCTAAAGGGCCTTACTCACCTGGATATTTCAGTAATTATGGCAAAATGCTGTATTCAAATTATGTTTCAAACATTTCCCTACTTTTGAACTGCCACAAATGGTTCAAACTAGTAATACAGGTGAACTAAATCCTGTCATTCTCGACAAAGAAAAAGTATTCTAAAGCTCTTTTTTTTTGCTATATTTCCCCAATTAGGCCCACTTTCTCCTGCCCTAAGGGTGTCAAAATCCTTCACTTATACAACATACAGAATTACAAAATAATTCTTCAGACATAATTGTTCAGGACTTAAGTAGCGATTTAAACAGATTCACCTCAATTATGCAATTTGCCCTTTTGGGCCCCATCCCTCCTGACTCAGGGGGGCCACATCCTCCACTTATACAATGATACATTTCCTTGGCCAAATAATGCTCAAGACTTAATTTCTTCAAAATCCATTCAGGTGTTCAGGAGAAGAAGGGATTTAAAGCTACCGGTAATCAGGATTTACCTTAATTTCCATACTCTCTGCCTCTCTGGCCCCGATAGGCCAGGGAGCTACAACCTCTATTTATACAATGTATTTCCTTTGTCCAATAATGCCCCAGACCAAATTTCATCAGAATCCATTCAGGCGTTTATGACAAGTAGGGGTTTAAATGATTAACCTCAATTTCCCCAAAAGGCCCCCATCCCTCCGTCCCAAGGGGATCAACACCTCAAGGCTTTTTCTGGGGGCTTTTTCGGGCCCCATTCCCAATTGAAATTATTTCATATTTAAACCAAATACCCAAAATTTGCAGTTTACTCCTGAAAAAATCTTCCCCAATTTTCTTCCCAAAATGAGACAAAACGGCCCTAACTCAAACCATTGAGAAAAAATCCTGACTCTCTAGATCTGTTCATTATATACATGTACAATGTTAGATTTCCTTTGCCCAATTATGCTCCAGACAGGCAAAAAAAATGTAAATAATTATATCATTACAAAGGGCAATTAGCCTGTAAGTTACTGTCAAATAATTTCTATTTTCGAGCTCGTCACAGATCTTGTTGATATATGGTTGCATATACAACATATTATATAATAATAATAATATAAAGGACAATACCCTGTAAGTTACGGTCAATTGATTCCGCTTTTTGAACTCGGCCAAGATCTTTTTGATATCTGATTGCCATATATAGTTTCAACAAACTTGGTTGATCTTAACTTAAGTTTTCGTGTTCACAAGGTCATTGTTGACAGACAGACAGATAGCCTGAGTTTCCTCTGGCCCTGACAATAACACCAGACATGGTGTCAGGGCCAGAGGAAACTTTGGCTTCATCTTCAGCTAGTCCATTATAAAGGCCTCTGGATATTGTTTTGGTTCTGACGGCGCCCGTTATAAGTTTCTCGGGTCCGAGTTTCCTCTGGACCCCCACACCATAAATGGCTCTTACATTGTCGGGAGTAAATCAAATAGTCAGACGGGTTAAAAGATGTCAATTTAATCCTTTGCATACAATATTATGTTAAATGAGACACACAGAATGGTGTCATTCCTCTGTTTTCAGCAGTAGCTACACTTCAGTTTTTTTTCTATTTACAGTAGACCTACTGTAACGTTACTGTTTCAGTACCTCTGTTGCATCTTCCGTCGCCATAATTCCTTACTCTGACAGACATCCTTTATAACTGTGCATGTTTGTGAAATGTTACAAATATCTTTAGCATTCAAAATCTCATTCTGCAATATCAAATCTATTAGTTCATGAGGAAGATCAAGAAAATTGACATCCAAATCATCAGACATCGAAAGTTCTGCATCTGTGACGGCCATCTTTATTGTTTACGAAATGGGGACTTATCCGTGATTGAATTTGGGTGAAATTCACATCAGGTATTGCAATTTTTTCCCAAAAATAACACCAGCAACGAAATAGAAAAATCAAAAATTTTAAACAGATTGACAAATAGCCTGTTTCACAGATATCATGTGCTACTAATTGATATTTAGACCTATACTGTAGTTTGAAAGATATTTAAAGGGAGCGGTTCGTAATTATGAATCTACCACCATCTAGAGTTGTCGTTCCTTATACGACCTTACATGGGCCGCTTTCGTTTTTGCGGTCCAAACGGTTAGACCAGTCTGACCGGTGTTGTTCATTTATGATACAAAGATGCGTACGGACCTGGTGATTTTATATTGTTTTCAGACGAGCTTTGACAAAAACATGAAATGCCTGTATTAACATTTTCAGGTCAGTCATGTTTCAAATATTACATTTAAAAACTGACGAATAGGCTTGTCGCATAAACGACTAGCTAGGCCCGGCCCCTTGTTAGGTCTGAAATATGTAACACTTATTTTAATAAGAATGATTAGATTTCGGCTTTTAAATGTTTTGAAAATTTCTGACAGATTATTTGGTATATCAGGGATTTTTTTTTCATATACATATCAGAAAAGATGCTTGGACTTTTTATTATTTTTTTTTATCTAAAGATGTGGACAAATATAAAGATGGAATGTACCGAGATTTAACGCCTACCATAAAAGTTTTAAGTGCTTCTTCTTGGTCGACGGTTCCCTAAATTTAACGCTACACACATTGCTCAATATATGAAGACTATACAACGTAGTCACAGAACAGCAAGGCACACAGATAAAGGCAATGGAACCGTTTAAATATCCGGAATTGGCCCTAAAGCGGTACAAAAACAGTGCCAAAGCGAAAGGGGGGTGGGGGTACAGGCCACAATGTCATTCCGTATATCAAAGGTATATATCCGAAACCATCCAGAGAATATAACGCGGCCATGACGTAACTACAGACACGAAGCCATATCACACAAGACACTCCAAAGCATCCTAGTACATCCAAATAATAAAACACTCTAGGGAAATGTCGCAGAATTAATGTGTCCACAAAATCGGACGCAAAAACTGCGATGCATCGTATTTTGAATAGACGGGGAGACGTAAAGAAGTAAAAAAAAAAAGTTGCTATGGTTGTGTAGTTGGACCTTGGTAAGGTGTAACTAGCGCATTTTCAGACGTTTTGGGTTGCTTGTTTTTACGGAATTTTAATCTGCACCCCCCCCCCCCCCCCCCCCCCTTCCACTAAAACAAAACCGCCCGAAAAACGTGTCATTTTTTGCGAATTTTAATCTAAACAATCCATAAACGTCTACACTGTAACAAATCAGGCATCAATATTTAGAGCACCAATATATTCAGAGCGAGCCCCAAAATCATGAATATTATTTTCGGATCGCCCTCACTAAATAAGCTATTAGCCTAATATTCGGAGCAGGGTCCCAATTCAAAACGCCCGACTGAAGCAGATTTAACTGAAGTTCAGCTTCGATCTGGGTCAGAATAATGTTGATTGTGAGCGCGCTCCAAATATGTACATGTATGTGAGCACGCTCCGCACAGGGTGTTTCGGAGCGTGTTACCGCCATCACGATGTGATGTCTGTGGCGATATTTGTTGCCACATTCCTTATTAGGGGTAAGGCTAGATCCAAAGCCGTTGGTACTTTGATGAAATAGGTCGATCCAAGGCCGTTTGCAATTGGTTGAAATAGGTCAAGTCTAAATTTCTTTGGTCAACTGGTCTTGAAGGGCCATGGGGTAAAAATCGAGAACATGGGCGCCAATGTAACAGAGCGCATGATTAATTAATTTTAAATCACTGCCTCCGCTAGGGATCGAACCCGGGGCCTCTGGCTTACTAGTCTTACGCTCAACCGATCGAGCTAAAGAGAAGATCTCTCTAGCCGAGCGGTATATTGCGGCTAGTATTTACCAGGGTTACACCCATATTTATCCTCACTGCAGCATCTAGGCACCATTGTAAAAAGAAAGGAAGAAAGGGCGCGGAGTACAGAAGGGACCATCATTTATCCGATTCCACAGAGAAGGATATACACCATCGGGAACAGGAAGGAATACCAAGCTAAGGATTCTTGGAGATTCAGGAGCCTGGCAGATGTGAGTGGATCTTGGTGATATGAAATTGGTCGAAACAACACTAAGATCAGACATAAAGCTGTTATCACCCAACAAACAGAAACTGGTGATGGTACAACTGACTGTGAGACGAGGGGTGAATCAGCACATGAAAGGAAGAAACTGGTGATGGTGGAACTGACTGCGAGACGAGGGGTGAATTAGCACGTGAAAGGAAGAAGTGCAAGTGTGCAGAGCTGACAGAGGAGTGTGGCAGAAAAGACTTGCAGGCCAGGGACCGCCTGAAACATGCCGGAGAATGCTTGGGGCCCTCTACATCACTGGAGGAGTAAGGGAAACTGCAGTAAAGAAGTTGGGACAGCGGAACAGGCACACAATGGCTTTTGATTCGGCGTGGAGATAGTAGCTGGAAGTCAACCGTCGGAGAGTAGGGACTGATCACCCATGCTGACCCACCACCCGAAAAGAGTTCAAGGACAGGGGTTGAGGTTGAAACCCTCGACGATGGAAGGACCTGGCTGATGACGACGACGGTTGAGCAGCATTATTAACAACAACTGAATTAAGGTACATTGTTGTGAGTGCTATTGGTTGGGTGTGTCATCTGCAGTTATTAAAAGTTGTCGAAAGCTGGACCAAGTACTGGATGAGGGAAGTAAAGTTGTCACAGTGTACCTTAAAGTTAGAAAAGCGTTTGATACCGTCCCTTACTAAAGGCTATTGGGGAAGGTTAAACGATATGGAATTTCAGGGAACACCTTTGATGAAACGGCCGTATTTCGCTAACAGTACAGATGTCTACTGGGGTCCGGCAAAGGGAGCGTGCTGAGTCCGACGTTGTTTCTTATATATGTGAAAGATCTTCCGGATGTGGTAACGAATGCAATAAAGCTGTTTGCAGATGATGCCAAAATTGTCAGTGTGATCAGATCAAGGGATGAAAGTGCCACATTGCAGGAGAACATCAACAGTGTCAGACTCTGGACCAAGGTCGGGCTCATGGACCGTAACAAGGATAACTGTAAACTCATGAACAGTCGTGTAGGCAATGGGCCGTCAGACCGTCGATACCACTGAGGAAAATTATATACATACAATGTACCATCAAAACAGTGGAGACAGAGAAATATCTGTGGGTAACATTTGATAGTAACCTGAGGTTCACAGAGCATATCATTATACAAGCGAATAAAGCAAACAGGATAGTTGGACTGATATTTAAATCATTGTACAAGTTTGTACAAGTCTCTTCTGAGGTCGCACTTAGAATACATCACATCCGTCTGGTCTCTTATGACTAAGAAGAGTAGCAAGATACTGGAAAACGTCGTACGTCGAGCAACCAAACTAGTACTGCATCGCTACGGGCGTTAGGTATACCATCACAAGAATATAGACAGAAAGAGCGGACATGATCACCATATATAAGATCTGTAATGGATTGCAGGATGTCGATGTGGGTACTGTCGAGCAATACTCAGAAAGAAGAAACACTAGGGGCACAGTAAGACACTGTATGGGAGGAGATCACGAAACACAAGGGGGCACAGTGAGACACGGTATGAGAGGAGATCAAGAAACACTAGGCGGCACAGTAAGACACTGTATGGGAGGAGATCAAGAAACACTAGGGGGCACAGTAAGACACTGTATGGGAGGAGATCAAGAAACACTAGGGGGCACAGTAAGACACTGTATGAGAGGAGATCAAGAAATAATAGGGGGCACAGTTAGACACTGTATGAGAGGAGATCAAGAAACACTAGGGGGCACAGTAAGACACGGTATGGGAGGAGATCACGAAACACTAGGGGGCACAGTAAGACACCGTATGGGAGGAGATCAAGAAACACTAGGGGGAACAGTAAGACACGGTATGGGAGGAGATCAAGAAACACTAGGGGGAACAGTAAGACACCGTATGGGAGGAGATCAAGAACCAATCTACAAGGAAGTGCCTTGTCTAACAGAGCAGTGAACAGATGGAATTCCCTACCAACATCTGTGGTCAATTCTCCAACCTTAAATATCTTCAAGTTAAGACTGAACAAGGCACGGAGTGAACACCCTTTGAAATCTAGCCCAGCTTATCATAGAGCGGGAACCAGCCGGGAGTCTATACCAGTGTAACCAGCAGACACGTCAGTAGTTGTCGTAGACTAATTATGACGTTAACAGCGGTGAGTAACATAACACGGTTAGTAAAAATCAGGACGGGGAGACGCAAACGACTAATAATTCAATACATATGATAATTTTCAACATTTGATTTAATAAGTGTCTTAAGAATCAATTGTGACGTCATGAATTGAAAATTGAGTATGGTTGCCTCCTTGTTGCTTTTATCCTCCTCATTGTGACTTTTTTCCCCTCTTGTTATGTAAATCTAAATATCTTAGATTAAAAAAGCAACAGACAAACATCGCATTTGAATTGAAAGCTCTTTATGAACCTTTTTGTGTTAATGAGAGCTACCTGTAAGTTTTTCTATTCTGCTGTAGTTGTTATAGAGAAAGCCAGTTGGAACAGCTACACATACTATTATGCCCCTCTAACATAGATATACTCACACATGAGAAATCAAACAACTAAAAACATGCGACCGAAGAACCAGATAGCGATATTTTTACATTTCAAAGTTGTCAAGGTTGCTGACTGAATGTTCGATAACAGCAAACGTAATGTAAGCTTCGCGCCAGAGAAATGCTTTGTAATAATACATACACACATGCACATTGATGACACGTATAATCGCTAGTTTTTTAACATTGTGGTATACTATTCATTGTACTGCTCTCACATCCATCGTCACGTGATAGTATTTACTATTCCACTATCTTCAAACACCTAATAATTGAAATCAAGATGTTAACACACCCAGAAAGTTCGCAAGAGAGCACGTGACCTTCTGGGTCGATAAATGGTCTTTTGCATTGACAGTGATTTATGCTTTGTATGATATCGGTTCGTTCAGTAGTGTACACAAAGCTACTACCGGGTAAGTTTTTTCTTTTAAATTGAAAATTACGATCCAGGAATTTTGTTAACAAAAAAAAAAAAAAAATGTAATGTCATATAATGAAAATGTGATTAATGTATTACTAATTATTGAAAGCATGAATTTACACCTGAGATACAGTGAAACAGTGATAGTAGAAATGCCACTTCCTGGTTGGGTGTCTGAGATTACTGGTCAAAGACTTTCTTTATATCAAATTACTTTGAACGTTGTCTATTTTTGTATCACTAAATCAATATGAAAGGAAATTAATTATTGTTGGGACGTTCAGAAAAATTCTACATGTGTATCCCTGAAGTTTGTAAATATCTCTGAAGGTCTTAAACATATTGCTGCTTCATGTGACGCAGATTTTATGGCTAGTTTGTTATAACTTGTTTTATTTTTCTTGATTTTTCGTGCTCCACTGATTGGTAAGAACTGTGTCACATGGACGTCTGTGAGAAGTATATTAACTTGATATAAGCAAAATAGTTAATAAAAGTTTATTGCACTTTTACCTGTGAAATATATAAAAATATATCAATTATTAGATTAAATTGCACTGATCAGTCCTTTCAAAATGGCACCGTCAAGTCGACGTGGAGTAACGTCACAAAGAGACGACGCCATGAACAACGTTACTGATTCCTGCACTTAAAGAAAATTGGCATAAAAATGCGATGATAAGAAATTGAATGAGAATATCGATATTTTGTCACACAAGTGAAATAGGCTATATAGACCTATGTACCATTCAATATCCCTCATTTATCATATGAATTGTATGTAACACTATCACTCATTGCTCCCTATGAGATCACATGACATCAATTATTCCCTTGGGTATACCTATTGACATCACCGAGGAGTCCATATAATTTTTGTCAGGTCTGTGAATAGAAAGTATGTCATCTGTGCTGAGATGTATTTTTAGCCGAGTTCAATATAACATTCCACGGATCTGGCAAAACATTTTGTTAACCGCCCGGTGACGTGATAATGTATTTCAAGGGAATTTTCTTAGTTTTTTATGTTTTATTTTTGTTTGTTTTTGTTTTGTTATTAAATTAACATAGCTCATATAATAAAGTAAATACAGACTTTGGCTTCGGGTAATCCATGATTTTACGGACCTGACATGAACTATATCCACCTCGGCCTTCGGCCTCGGGGAATATTGGCCAGGGCAGGCTTGTAAAACCATGGTTGCCCTGAACCAAAGTCTGATGAGGTGTTGTATTAATGTTCATTAGCAATGTGTTTTTGAGTTTTTTTTAACTCCATTATTGTTTATGCTATCTCAAGATCTCCTCGTTAGAATTTAGGCTATAGAAGCTATGATCTATTAACATCTATACCATTCTAAGTATACTTCATTAATGTGTTTAGAGGTTTATAAGACCATCATTATATGTTATCGATAAATATCCCCAGTTAGTAGTTTTACATTGAGGTCCCTGTTATAGACTCTATAGTCTATTAACATCTATACCAGTCAAAGTGTATTGCAATGTGTTGTCTTGTGTTGTCTTGATTGATAATAGTATGGTAGACGTGGTGTTCAGACTCTATACACGGTGTTAAGACTATAATTGGAATAATTTTTTTAATTTTTTTTTCTCCAGGATCAACATGATGGTGGTCAGTTTTCTCGCTTTTTTATGGCTTGTTCTGCTCGAAAGTAAGTCTGCACACTAAGACTAATAATACAACTTTTACAAATACTTCGAAACTATTCTATACTGTAAAATATACCTTAACATTTTATTATAAAACTAATGAAAGATGTTATGATATGTACACTATTCTCTTCTATGGTACGTCGACTTACTTTATTAACGTTGAGATAATGATGGTGTTATTCCATCCAGGTTTGGAACGTTTTCGACCCATTTCCCGTCGCCTCCTTGGTATTTACATTTGAGGCCTCACTGACGAGTCTTGGAAAACGTAACAGTTGGCTGATGCAGCTTAAATATTTTGTTTGTCCTTTTGTATCCAACTCTCTTTTTGTTCTAAACGGTGCCATGTTTTATGTGTCTTTTGTACAATGCTTTTGTAATCCTTTGGTCAGGTCTGATGTCATAATGATTTTACTTTTGTCTGAAGCCTGCAGCTCTCATAAAGACCACAACCACTTGCCTCATTATCGAGTAAAAGAGGAAGATGCCAAATCCTTCCTAACTAGGACTGGGATCAGCAAGAGGAGTACTAGTGCTGAGCTATGTGTTACCGATGAAGTTTACTGTGAGACACACTTATCAGAATGTAGGGTGAGTAATTTAAGTTGAACATTTTCTATTGTTTCTAAACTACTATCGAAACTATTTTAATTTTGGAAGCAAACTTAAATAATGATAATACAATTAAACCAATAATAGTTGTTATATCTTTTTATCCCTACCCATACATTTAACATCTTATCATCGAAATGGACGAACTGTTTGAAGCTTGTCTTCAGATGGATGTTCATTTTTGTGTTAGAAAATATGGTAGCATTAACAATACCCTTTAGTTACAGATTTAGAACTTTGGGCAGATATTTCCTTCTAAATAGGTAAAACTATATGTTAATATAATATGATAAAGTTTTTGTTTGGTCTGATATTATACTTCTAACGTTATAGACAGAATATATTCTCATGTTATAGCTACATACCGAGATATCACACGAGACATACTGTAACCCAGACCCCTGTGGGCCGGGTATGACGTGCTACATGTCCACCCCCTGTCCGGCACACTTCAGATCGGCATGTGACCGTAAGTTAAAATTACTTGTTCACCGTCATTTCTTTCAAAATTGTATAGATATTTTAGTTTTTAGTTTCTCGTCCTCGGAAACGTTTTATATAACTTGAAAAGTGACATGACTCGGAATATACTCCTGCGCTTGATGCTATGAAAATAAATAAAAAAATTGTTAAATTCAGGACTATTGCGCTTTCAATTTCCTTCGTCTTCTCCAATTCATCAACAATTGATGTCATTTACAAAACTGGCGGTTTTGTTCTCCTGTGGCTTACTCCTTTATTGCATTGAAAGATTTTATTATCGTGTGTCGTCTGTGTATTGTTTTGGCTTTCCATTGAGTATTACAGAATAATCATACGTTCTCTCCTTAACCGGCCAGTAACTACAGTTTCCATCGAGTATTACTGAACCAGCCTACGTTCTCCCCTTAACTGGCCAGTAACTACATTCCTTAGACTGAGTTTCTATTGAATATTACTGAACCATCATACGTTCTCCCCTTAACCGGCCAGTAACTACAGTTTCCATTGAGTATTACTGAACCAGCCTACGTTCTCCCCTTAGCCGTCCAGTAACTACATTCCTTAGACTGAGGTACTGAACCATCATATATCCTCCCCTTAACAAGTCACTAACTACATTCATTAGACCGAGTTTCCATTGGGTATGACTGAAGCGTTACACGTTCTCCCCTTAACCGGTCAGTAACTACATTCCTTAGACTGAGGTATTGAACCATCATACGTCCTCATCTTAACTGGCTTGTAGCTACATTCCTTAGACTGAGGTACTGAACCATCATACGTCCTCTCCTTAACAAGTCGGTAACTACATTCATTAGACTGAGGTACTGAACCATCTTAATTCCACCCCTTAACCGACCAGTCTACATCTACATTTCTTAGAGTACACAATGGAAGACATTGTAGTACATTGTAATACATTGTTTTGCGCAATGCTATGTAATGGAACTGATGGCCAAAAACCAGACACGTATATGAACGTTATGCCGTGGATCTGTATCATGGGGATACTGGTTCTTATAACACACTATTTCTAAGATAAGTCTAAATAACTACACAGTTCTAAAATATAGACTATCATACCTCAGTTCTTTCCTTCAATAAATTTCAATCTTCTGATGAGAAGAGATAGACGACAGTGACTCCATCATTTGAGGCTAAACATCATAAATAAACACCTAGTCCCCACATTCCAAGCTTAAGAAAATTCCTAAAGTGAAATTTTCCAAAGGGAAAGCATGATAGAATTTAAGGAACTTTCCTTAAGTTATGTTCTGCTTCCATATTGAAAATTTCAAGTTAAGGCGATTTATTAGGTTAAGAAATATTGATAAAACTTGGGGTCAGATTGGAGAAACGATAAGTGACATCCACCTCCATTTATACTCTAATCAGAATAATATCTCGTTATGTTAAGTAATTCTTTATGGAATATTGATAAAACTTTGGGTCAGGTTGGAGAAACGATAAGTGACATCCACCTCCATTTATACTCTAATCAGAATAATATCTCGTTATGTGAAGTAATTCTTTATGGAATATTGATAAAACTTGGGGTCAGGTTGGAGAAACGATAAGTGACATCCACCTCCATTTATGCTCTAATCAGAATAATATCTCGTTATGTGAAGTAATTCTTTATGGAATATTGATAAAACTTGGGGTAAGGTTGGAGAAACGATAAGTGACATCCACCTCCATTTATGCTCTAATCAGAATAATATCTCGTTATGTGAAGTAATTCTTTATGGAATATTGATAAAACTTGGGGTCAGGTTGGAGAAACGATAAGTGACGTCCACCTCCATTTATACTCTAATCAGAATAATATCTCGTTATATGAAGTAATTCTTTAACTCTTTAACATAGTTCCATTTACAGAACCATCATTGCCCCGTTATTAGTTGTGAATACATTACATATGAGAAGACTTCTTACCTATAGGTAGAGGTTTGTATATTTCTGTCTTTATAAATTACTTGTTATTATGTAATAGAAACAAAAACAAAGCAAAAAACCCTTTAAAACTGTCCCACAACATTGACTCGATGTTTGTACGAATATTCAAAAGTGAAATGCTATTTTGTTGTATATTAATGCAATTATTGAAAACGTAGTAACTTCTCTTAGATGTATACGCCATTTTTTCTTGCTGATGACACAAAACTTTTTTAAACGCTTCATAATCCTGATAAACCAATAGCGCTCCAAAGAGATCTCAACAAGTTGCTGGAATGGAGTGACAATTGACTACCAAAGTTTCATCCAGATCAATGTTAACATGTCCGCATTGGTAAACAAAGCACTATGCTTGGAGGAATGATTCAGTCTCGGAGATACACCTTTACCATCTACAGAGAAGAAAAGGGATATTGGAGTCATTATAGACAAAGATTATACTTTTGAAGACCGTATATGTGAAAAAGAAAAACATGTATCTGTATCCATAAATTTTATATATTGAGTCTAGTATAGAGGATTTTCATCCTGCATCAGAAAATAAATCTGATCTAATTTAACATCTGAATCTAACACTCATTGTTGTGTGATTTTACACCTGTTAACGGAAATCGTTAATACGTATGTACTCTAATCATTAGATAACGAAGTGTTTTATGGTGTTTCAGCAAACCCTTGCTTGGCGATTCCATGTAAAAACGGTGCCACATGTAAAGCGGCGGATACATCGTACACATGCTCGTGTACACATGGATACTATGGAGATACCTGTTTATTCGGTATATATTAATCATTTATTATGTCAATTAAAATTTTGTCTTAATTAACATGCAAAGCAAATGGTATTCAGAGTTAACGTACGTATACAATATCATAGAAAAATCAACATGCTTCGACTCATCTATCAAAATATATAGCATATTTACTTACGTAATGCATGCTACAGTGTCTACATGGTATAGTGACAGTAAGTGAGTTTGTACATGGCACACTGTCCCTTTTGTACGTCCATTACCTGGTTACCCGGTACAGATGACACCTGACACAGCGTCCCTTTTATACGTCCATTATCTATTTATATACAATATACCTGGTACAGATGACGCCTGGCACATCGCTCCTTATTTACAGCCATTTTGACACCTTTTTGTAAACTCCATGTCGACAGGCTAAATTCTCGAAACGAGAGTAATACACTAATTCATTACAAACACATTGAAGACTAAAGAAGAGAAGTATATCTTAGTATGTTTTATCTTAATCCGAGAGGTTCACTTAGTTTAGATTGTGTGAACATGACCTTGGAATAGCTTAATGTAAATTAAAAACATTCACAGAATGCAAAGACTATGCACAACCTATAATTCACCTGACGAATTCATTTTTCTATCGCTCCTTTATCCAATTTGCTAGATTCAAGTTCTGCCACCAGATTTGGAAATCTATAACCCAAAAAGTGATTACACAACTTTTATAAACAACATGTCGTCATCCAATACAAAGATTATACTTCAGACCTGTTTATCTATTAAACAGTCATTAGAACTAAGGAGGACAGGTCGAGTTTGATTGATTCATTATGTATACATTGTCTTCTAATTTCCATATTGTTCCTGTTTAACTAATTAAGTTTGAATCTTGGTTCTATGTTCGGTACAGATCACCCATGTGGCACCGCTCCTTGTACAAACGGTGGTACATGTAATAAGATGGGGTCGGACTTCAACTGCTCTTGTACGGATCGATACACCGGAACCAATTGCACCAAAGGTATCACCTATATGTTGAATTGATTTGGAGTTTTATCCACCACGGGATGTCTGTGTTATGTATGTGTCAATTAATTAGCATGGTATTATCTCCCTTCGATACTTGTGTCACCAACTGTTAACTGTGTATTACTAAATGTCGTTAATCTTGGAGTTGATTCCCCATGTTTAAGATAATATCACTACGAATATAAACTACATTACCTTACCAAAACCATGCTCAAATTAACTTAAAACTTGTGGATACACTTATATACCATTTGATTAATAGCAAATTCCATTTAATGACAGCACTGTTTTGTTGTAGTTAATGGCTATATCGCTAAACAACATAAGTAAGCTCGTTGCCGAGCAATTAAGGAACGTGCTTTCCCCTAAAACATAACGATGATAGCATTGGTAATCTCGGCTTTCCCTGCAACTCATTATAATATCTCGATCGCTCCCAAATTAGGACGTATAAAATGCATCATTCCAAGTCGTTAAAAAACTGTAAACTGGAGAAACATAACCCAGGCAATATATTAATAAAGCAATGGCTAATATTAAATACAAGTAAACCAGCATATAAACATGTGTTATGATATAATTACATAACAGACCATTTATATATCATAGTCATCTTGTGAATTATAATATGTATGATAAACTATAAAGGCTTTGTATACTGTTACAGACTGTAGACCCGGACCAGCTGATATAGTTATCATAATGGATGCATCTATAAGTACCCAAGACGTGTTTAACGCTTCCAAAGAGTTTGCTGCATCATTTGTGGAAGGCTTGTCAATAGACTCTGGTGAATTCCGAATCGCACTGCTTACGTATTCAACTGATGTCCATCAGGAATTTGGGTTTAACACCCATACGAACAAGGCATCTGTGTTGGCTGGTATAGACAACATCTCCGGTCGATTTGGAGCGTCCTATCTAAATAAGGCTCTGGCGAACGGCAGGCAGGTAAGAACCGATCTAAATTCATGTAGGTGGGACATATAAAACTCTTATACTATTACTACGTTATCTTCAGCGATTGCAGATGTCGTCGATGAAGCTAAAGACGCTTACCCTTCTCGAACGCATGCTCTTAAACTTCTGATTTACTGGTTTTAATACAATTCATGCGAATCTATATTTTTATTCGCTCTTTGTGGTCGTTTTTTCGATGCTTAGTTATAATAAATGCAATTTTGCTTTATGTCTGTATTCCCTATTGTTTGTGTAACTAACATGTACATACTGTTTCGAGGTATATTGACACTACTGTGTCACTTTTATTAGATTTGTATCACCCAGGTGACAAGTTAAGGTTATCTTACTTATAATGGAAACTTCTAATATCAGAATTTCAGCCATTTCTACTTTTTCTTAATCGATGTTCTTTTGGTGGCGTCCCCGAGATAGCAGTCATCACGTGATCTTAGCTGTTGTTAACATAGGATTGTTATATATTCAAGGATTTTAAAAAGGAGACAGCATTGAGATTCACCCACAATCACGAAGTTAATAACAATTGCTTAAATTACAAGTACAATCTAATAGTGTTATTGTTTCGTTCTTTTCGGACTCTGCGATTATTTTTGGATGTAGGGGGAAATCAGGAAAATCCAAACAGCTCTAGACAAATGTTACCGGGCCTGTCTTGGACGAATGTTAACGGGCCTGGTCACCTGGACAAATGTAAACGGGCATATACACACGTTAACTGGCCTGGACAAATGTTAACTGCCCTGTACACACGTTAACTGGCATGGACAAATGTTAACTGCCCTATACACACGTTAACTTGCCTGTACATATGTTAACTGCCCTGTACACACGTTAACTGGCCTGGACACATGTTAACTGGCCTACACACGTTAACTGGCTTGGACAAATGTTAACTGGCATATACACACGTTAACTGGCCTGGACAACTGTTAACTGCCCTGTACACACGTTAACTGGCCTATACACACGTTAACTGGCCTATACACACGTCAACTGGCATGTGCACACGTTAACTGGCCTGTACACACGTTAACTGGCCTATACACACGTTAACTGGCCTATACAAACGTTAACTGGCCTGGACACACGTTAACTGGCCTATACACACGTTAACTGGCCTGGGCAAATGTTAACTGGCCTATACACACGTTAACTGGCCTGGACTAATGTTAACTGGCATATACACACGTTAACTGGCCTGGAAAAATGTTAACTGACCTGACCTGGACAAATGTAAACCGACCTTGATAAATATTAACGGGCCTGGATAATTGATAAAGGGTTTGGACAAATGTAAGCGGGCATTGACAACTGTTAAAGGGTTTTACAAATGTCAGCTGGCTAAGACTAATGATCTCATGAGAACTTTAACATGTCTTTATGTTAACATACAAAGATAGTGTTTATTGTATCGTATATCTAGATATTAAAACAACAGGACACAAAAAACATATCTCTATTAAAATATAACAGTAATGAAATGGAGTCAAACAAGATTTATTTCTCTTTCTCAACCATCAATTAGGTACATATACATGTATTTACGTGTAAATGGAAGTAGCAATGTACAAATGTACGCTATAATTGTCTGGGGTTTACCTTTTTATAATCACCACGTGTTACTAATACAATTCCCATGTATAATCCACAAAGTAATAAAAGTAAACAGACTTGTACAATAAATTTCTATTTCCCTACAGATGCTACTGTCCGAATCATCTAACAGAGTTAAACAGTATGTCCTTGTGATATCAGACGGTCTCTCCACTCGTCGACAGGAAGCCATATGGCAATCTCAACTCTTAAAGAGAAGTGGCGTTACGGTTTTGTGTGTGGGTATAGGAAGACAGGTAGCCCAGGAGGAACTGCTTCAGATAGCTACAGAGACTCCAGTTACGTACGTCTTCTCGTCTACTAACAAAGACGTACTCAACACAGTTCTGATGGAGACAGCGGATATCGACTGTACAGGTACACAACCACCGAGTTACCTACTCCTACCCTTTGTTAGTGGGTTGTTCTGTCCGATATGAGTAGGCGTCCCCCAATACAGGTGAGTGCCAAACCCCTCCTGTACCAATGTCGCTAATGTAATGCTTTAAATTGATGTCATACTGTGACGAAGGCTTCATTCTACATATACTCATACATAAATTGCAATCTACTCGTAAACATTAACGGTTTTCTTCAGTGTTTTTCGTAACATCAACACAAGGTCTTTTTTCTGACGCGTTGATCAAAAATCAGACTTTTGCAACTTTTGGTATGATTTGCAATATATTTCCTGAGTTAATGATATCCGTGCGTTTATGAAGTCACTACAATTGACATGCAGTGAAATGAATTATGGTAATATAAATAACATTAAGGTTACCGTGAAGGAATGTTGATTTTGTGGCTACACTTACAAGTAGGTGGCTATGGTTATGTATGGGTGGCTACGTTTCTGAATTTGTGGTGAAAATAAAATGCAGTAAAATGCAGTGAAATTGTAATTTCTGGTGACTAAAAATACTCACGGACGCCTTTAACAGATTTCATTACAAGATGTTTTCAGCATATGATTGCTAGATTAAAATCTTAGTCACTGCATGACATCGACATCTTTTATTAACAGTAACTAATATGATAGTAGCATATTAGTTACAAGGGAGTTTTCAACACTGGTACTCACCTGTTTTCGCGGACACCAACTCATATCGGACACGGACACACATTTATTTCTTGTCGTAACAGAAGCTATTAGTAGTCTATAGATTGGTGACCGTGAGGCTCGACAAATAACAAACAGGTTAACACCCGATCATTAAAGTTAAAAACCACGATATGAACCTTACAGGACTTATTCGGTTGGGTGAGATGTTTAATTGTCGACGTGATGCCATGGTAGTGTTGGCATGACCTCATCAATTATTGGGAAAGGGTATCCCCCACCAGTCTCAACCTTTATATCGACACTTTTACCAGAGATTTCAAGGCGACATTGCAATGACGTCACGTCAATAGTGTATATAATTTATCAGAGACGTGTGTAACAGATATACACGTTTCTGAATTTATGTATCAACATGAAAGTAGATAATTATTCACTCACTTATTTTTATTGACACACACATCGTAAGCTTTGTTTGTAAGCTTAGAAACTCCCCTCGGGTTGGGATTTCCTGTTACACCCCAAGGGGATGAGCAATTTATTATGTACTAATCTCATACCAGTTGAAGTGCAAATACAAATGTTCAGTGTAAAAGACGAATATATCTCTCATATAGTTTGCAAATGTAAGACAGCTATGTAAGAAAAATCTCTTGTACATAACATTCCACGCGCGCGGAGTAATCTCCGTCCATGGGGGCAACTCTTTCAACGTCGTCTGCCTGTGCTCACATCTTCCAGCCGTTAACGTCGGTGTAAGGTATAAAAATATATAGGCTGAAAAATAGATAGGTATTCCGTATAACATGTATCCTACCAGCAATCAGCCGATATGACTACCCGGTAAAACGACAGGACAATTTATTAGAGCGAATTATTATGCCCGATATTGTACTGATGTACTGAAACAGTTACATCAGGCTGACATACAGCTTTATCCTTTGTCATTAAAAATATTTCAATTTCTACTCAAGTTTGACTCAATGAAACTACCAAACTTAATCTGTTTCATTTGCCCATGAATTTGACCAGATTAACACTGATCAGTGCGTATGAATACATGGTTAAAATCCTTCCGCGGAACGATTTCACTTTTTCTACATTGCTGTTATAAGCATCGAATAATTATTAAAATTATCAAATTAATAATGTATTCTTGTATTTTATGAAAGACCAGATATGCTAAATACTTTTATTTTGACAAAGTAATACTGTTTTTCAATCCTAAAATAGCGGACTATTTTACTCGACCGACTAGACATGCACAATCCGGAACTCCTCGGGGTTTTCCGCATTTAAACTTGCACAAGCTACAAGATATTAATATCTAGACCGACTTTTTTATTCGAGAAAAAAAATTGAAATATAAGGATTGAATCTAGATTTGGTCGATTTCATGGGGTCATGAATTGAATTGCTCTTGAGACAAATTCAACACGAACTGCTTCGCAGTTCATTAAATTTGTCTCAAGAGCAACTCAATTCATGACCCAATGAAATCGACCAAATCAAGATTAAATCCTTAAATATTTCAATTTCTACTTAAGTTGGACTCAATGAAACTACCAAACTTAATCTGTTTCATTTGCTCATGAATTTCACCAGATTAACACTGATCAGTGCGTATGAATACATGGTTAAAATCCTTCCGCGGATCGATTTCACTTTTTCTACATTGTTGTTATAAACATGGAATAATTATTAAAATTATCAAATGTATAATGTATTCTTGTATTTTATGAAAGACCAGATATTCTAGATACTTCTACTTTGACAAAATAATGCTATTTTTAATCCTAAAATTCTGGACTATTTTACTCGACCGACTAGACATGCACAATCCGGAACTCCTCGGGCTTTTCCGCATTTGGAGTTGCACAAGCTTCGAGACATTAATATCTAGACCGACTTTTTTTATTCGAAAAAAACCAATTGAAATAATTATAAGGATTGAATCTTGATTTGGTCGATTTCATGGGGTCATGACTTGAGTTGCTCTTGAAACAAATTCAACATGAACTGCTTCGCAGTTCATTAAATTTGTCTCAAGAGCAACTCAATTCATGACACCATGAAATCGACCAAATCAAGATTCAATCCTTAAATGCAAACACATACAGAAATGACCAAATGGTACCGTCTACCTCAGCTCAAGGACTGAGATTTAGATAAATCTACACTAGGTGAATTTGAACCAATCCTTGTGTTTACATCTTAAACATTTTAAGATGTTCAAGGATGTGAAAGATTAACGACAATTTGGTAAGAATGACATCCTTAGATGTTCACGTAAGCAAACATGTATCTTGATTGTAACACATAATCTATTTGTGTAGAGTTTAGATACAACACAGCCATACAAACTAACAGTCAATCTGATCATTCTAACAAGAAAACCGTTTAAAATGTACATTCTATGTCACAGAAATGATGGAAACTCGTATCGTACATGTTAACTGTGTCACACACGAATTTTATTTGCCAAAATCACCAGGAATATTACTAGACATGCTCCAGCACCGCAAAATCGACACAGAGACTCCACATCGCCTTAATGCCAATGACAATCGTGACGTCATGCAGTGACGTATTATTTCATAAAAATGTCTGAACAGTAAACAATACCAGTGAATTCATTAAAATGATCAAATATGCGGAATTGAAAATAAATCATATGTAAAATTGGAAAGTTCATCCTCTAGTTGATTTTAGGTCATATGACCCAGGTGCCATTGAGCTGGAAATTGGTGGGTATGTTAGGCCTAAGGAAGAGACGCCAACAAAGTGTTGTTATTTGGCAGCTACAGCGACCATTTTGTAACATAACTATAAAACAATGGTTTCCGTGAACAATGATTATTTTCAAAATCTTCTTAAGTTTCACTAGTGGGATTCAAGTCATACTTGCCTGAAATGATTCGGAGATGGTTCCGACCAATTTTAGTTTTTTCGGGTTGCTCAGAAATCCAAGATGGATGCCATGGCCAACATGCAGTATTGCACAATTCCAGGAAATGTCATCGGCGAATCACACATTCGTTCGGCTTTAACCATGAAAAGACTGAATTTATGTGCAAATTAAAATTGAGATGATCTCTCAGAATATCATTAGCATTATTGACAAATCCTCAAATAAAAAAAATATGAAGATAGGAAGAAAATGCATGGGCGAGAGACATTTTCAATGTTTCCAGGACTTTGGTAGTGATAGGAGACTCTTTCATTATGTGTGTATGAAGGATAGGGATATTCCTCATCGGAAAGCCTCGGGGTTTACATCCTTTTGTGACCCTCGGATAGAATATCTCTACCTAGGGGTATATGCAAACAAGTACTGGGTATTCAGCGTAAAAATAACACACATTTTCTCTTTCCAGACTGTGTTATCAACAAGGTCTCCGACATCGTTCTGTTAGTAGACGTATCCAAATACCAGGCTGGTCAGCTACAGAGGCAACTGGACATGGTCAAATTCTTCATACAGCAGGTCCGAGCCTATATCTCCGACACTAGGATAGCAATGATCACGTTTGACGTTCGTCAACATGTGGAATTTAACCTAACTGGTTATCAAGATACGGACAGTATACTAGTCAGCAGTCAGATAGGGATTACTACGTCCGACCGGAAGTCCAACGTAAGTGGCGCCCTCTCGTTTGTCCGAGAGTCGGTATTATCTGAGGCGAGAGAGGGCGGACGGAAGTTTGTTGTGGTATTCTCTAATGAAGGTTGGACAGACGCGAATGCTATCATTCGTGAAAGACAGTCCCTGACTATAGATAATGTTACTGTGGCGTTTGTTCCTGTTGGAAGTCCGACTGACCTTGACATTGTGTATTCAGTGGCAGACCAAGCCAGTGACGTATTCTATGTCGGGGAGTACGAGGATAATCATGACGAGGAGAGGCTTAAGGCTCTGGTAGCACGGACGTCCCACGTAGAATGTACATCTGATATTTTTGTTACACGACAATGATGACTACTGAAAATATCTTATATAACCATGGTATTGTGTGTGTTTGGGGTCGGATTTCCACGATCGATTCAACAATTTTTCATGTTCTCTTTTCTAATAAAATGTTTGTGTACATTTTCTTTTCAGCTTCTTTTTGTGTATTAAAAGTCCCAATTAATGCGACTTTCTTCAGGGGAAATCAAGGAGAAAAAAGTCTTACGTTTGTATTGATATAACAGCGGTTGAATTCGCACTTTATAAACATGCCTTTATGCTGAACTACAACAATATATAAACTTAGGCCTAACTCATTTTATCCCTCATAACAGACCCCCTACTGTACAATGTATACACTAAGGCTAACTCGTTTTATCATACATAACGGACCCCCTACTGTATAATGTATAAACTAAGGCTAACTCATTTTATCCCTCATAACAGACCCCCTACTGTACAATGTATACACTAAGGCTAACTCGTTTTATCATACATAACGGACCCCCTACTGTATAATGTATAAACTAAGGCTAACTCGTTTTATCATACATAACAGACCCCCTACTATACACTATATAAACGTAGGCCAACTCATTTTATCCCTCATACCAGACCCCCTACTGTACAATATATAAACTAAGGCCAACTCATTTTATCCCTCATACCAGACCCCCTACTGTACAATGTATAAACTAAGGCTAACTCGTTTTATCATACATAACGGACCCCCTACTGTACAATATATAAACATAGATAAACTCATTTTATCCCTCATAACAGACCCCCTACTGTACAATATATAAACTTAGGCCAACTTGTTTTATCCCTCATACCAGACCCCTACTGTACAATGTAGAAACTAAGGCTAACTTGTTTTATCCTACATAACGGACCCCTACTGTACAATATATAAACTAAGGCTAACTCGTTTTATCTCACATACCAGACCCCCTACTGTACACTATATAAACGTAGGCCAACTCATTTTATCCCTCATACCAGACCCCCTACTGTACAATGTATAAACTAAGGCCAACTCATTTTATCCCTCATACCAGACCCCCTACTGTACAATATATAAACTTAGGCCAACTCATTTTATCCCTCATACCAGACCCCCTACTGTACAATGTATAAACTAAGGCTAACTCGTTTTATCTCACATACCAGACCCCCTACTGTACAATATATAAACTAAGGCCAACTCATTTTATCCTACATAACAGACCCCCTACTGTACAATGTATAAACTAAGGCTAACTCGTTTTATCTCACATACCAGACCCCCTACTGTACACTATATAAACTTAGGCCAACTCATTTTATCCTACATAACAGACCCCCTACTGTACAATATATAAACTAAGGCTAACTTGTTTTATCCATATACCAGACCCCCTACTGTACAATGTATAAACTTAGGCCAACTCATGTTATCCTACATAACAGACCCCCTACTGTACAATACATAAACTTAGGCCAACTCATGTTATCCTACATAACTGACCCCCTACTATACAATATATAAACTAAGGCTAACTCATTTTATCCTACATAACTGACCCCCTACTGTACAATGTATAAACTAAGCTAACTCATTTTATCCCTCATACCAGACCCCCTACTATACAATGTAGAAACTAAGGCTAACTCGTTTTATCTTACATACCAGACCCCCTACTGTACAATGTATGCACTAAGCTAACTCATTTTATCCTACATAACTGACCCCCTACTGTACAATGTATACACTAAGCTAACTCGTTTTATCTTACATACCAGACCCCCTACTGTACAATGTATGCACTAAGCTAACTCGTTTTATCATACATAACGGACCCTCTACTGTACAATGTATACACTAAGCTTACTCGTTTTATCTCACATAACGGACCCTCTACTGTACAATGTATACACTAAGCTTACTCGTTTTATCTCACATAACGGACCCTCTACTGTACAATGTATACACTAAGCTAACTCGTTTTATCTCAAATAACGGACCCTCTACTGTACAATGTATACACTAAGCTAACTCGTTTTATCTCACATAACGGACCCTCTACTGTACAATGTATACACTAAGCTAACTCATTTTATCTCACATAACGGACCCTCTACTGTACAATGTATACACTAAGCTAACTCATTTTCTCGCACATAACATATCACTTTGTTTAAACTATATTACGGTATAAAACGTCAATCTGTTTTATTCGGGACACCTTAAGGAACTTCGTATCGACACCAGTTTTTCGGCATAGCAGTCTAATTTTGTTTTGGCCCCGGATATGACGCGACAGGTGGCGTTACAGGTCATGATGAAGTATATGATTGTAGCGGTCAATGCAAAATGCAGATATGCAGTTAAAAACGAAACAAAGTTAATATTGAATGCAAGCTAAATAAGTGGATGTATCTTTTCAAATGACATATTAATAAAATCATATTCCAGATTCAAATGCAGTCTTATTATTACCAAAAATGATTCAAACTGATCTAATATTGTTATCCGTGCTGAAACGCATTAGTTCGTTGATTTATTTCACCAGCAGATTTATATTATAACCACAGGCGTTAATACTATGCCGTTTATCTGTTTTAAAGATATTTCTTGTTTGTTTTGTAGTTGGATACCTCCAGCCTATGTATGGTTTAGTGTTGACTTTGCATTATCATTGAGTGGAATTTTCTTAGAAACTTCCGGAATCACAAACAACGTAATGGGAGCTTTTTGAAATACACACATTTTTGTTCAAAATTACGTTAAAATTTAAATATTTTTTCCAAAATTCATGTCCGAGTACTGACGTAAAATAACCGATCAATCTTATGTATAATTTAATGAATTGCGGATAATGTCAATTGACAACAAAGGATGTGCTAAGCGTGTCACTCTCCAATCCTAAATCATTGGTCCACACGGCCGCATTCAGGATAAGCCAATACCAAACCTGATGATGAAGTCTAGGGTATTCCCCTCGACAGTTCATGTCTGTGTAGTTAATGCTTAGCTTAAAAGTTTTAGATCAATTACAATTTATAAATCATATTGTCTGTAACAAAACTTGTACCAAAATGAATGCGACTGATTATATCTGTAACAAAATGTGTGAATGAGCCTAACGCGTATTTGATATGGTATATAAGGCTAGTTTTGTTTTGTTTATGGGAGAAGTCGTTTATAAGTTGGTAAAACTCTTGCTGACTAATCCCTTTGTTATTAACTAAACTAGTTTTGTCGGGTTAAAAACCGTTGTTTTTATAAAGATCATTTGTTGTTGCTGCAAATTGTTTTTGTGCCACGTTTGAATTACATACATGTATTTGACTTTTTATTTGTTTAAATCACACGTTGAAATCGATTAAATTATGGATCTATTACACCTCCCCATCTAGATGTTGACATTCTTTCGACCTGTTTTAGTTTCTTCAATCGCCTCCTAGGTGTACACGTTTTAGGCACTTATCACTGACGAGTTCTAGAAGGATGATGCAAATTAAGTTTATTTTTCTCTTCTAAATTGAACCTTGTTGCTATGTTGGGTGTTTTTTGTACGGCTATCTGTGTGTCTTATGTACAGTCCTCTGGTATCTGTTTATTTTTTCCACATATCTGTGTGTGTTTTTTCTATATATTTCTGTGTGTCTTTTTTACAGTCCTATTTATCATCATTACTATATATAAATGACCCACACAGCGTATGACGGCAAGTATTCTTTTAGAGAACGGATACTCATAACCTTTTTCAAACAGAAATGATTGTGGTGATATTAAATGTGTGTCTACCTCCTTTTTGATAGCACAGTTCCTTTAACCACCTACGGACAAATAAGCTTATCATAATATAAACACTTTATAATCTGGTTTCATTCTCTTTGTACTTTGTAAATTTATATTGTTTATTACTTGACCTCTTTTTCGATTTTGAGAAAGAATGGCTCTTTCATTTTACCGTGGATTGATATCATCATCATGACTTTTCTGAGTATAAAAAGGAAAGAAAACGTCTCCAATTAAAATACATGTTTTAAATCCTATATATTTTGTTCAAAGAAAACATTTGTAACGCCTCAGGTTACTCAGTATTTTGTCAAATATGACCTAATCGTATAAATTAGCCGTTAGAATTGATAACACCAAACAAAAAATGAAGATAAAAGGAAACGTGTTTACCACGTGATATTACAAGGTACGTAAGCGGGGGTTGACAGTGGTTCCTTGATGTAAGGTAAAACTTGTTTACGACAAGCTGGGTAGTAAAAGCTCGATAAGATTACAAACGAACGAAATCTAGTGTGGGAAGTAAACATGATAAATACGACATTTAGTCGAAACACGTCCTGGATTAAGTCACATAAATTCCATAATTACAAAGCAGGTTTGAAAAGTGGATGCATTTTGTATTTCCCTTTATCTATTTTATCGTTAAACTTTTGGTCCCGGAAGGAGTTGTTAAACCAGACCTTTGGTCTTCAAGATTCTTCAAATACTTAAACCAAAATCGTATAATAGTCAACTCGATCTAAGCCAAAAATATTGTGAAGATTACCTCTTGAGGAACAGGGAGCTTTTATGATGATAATATGGTCTCATTTAAAACACTCTTTTTCCTTAGGTGATATGAAGCCTGCTATTTTCGATACTTGTTGTCACCTCCCTAGTTTGATACCCGTGGATATATCTGGTGGTTCTGTTGTAACCACCCTAGTTTGATACTCGTTGATATACCTGGTGGCTCTGTTGTCACCTCCCTAGTTTGATACTCGTTGATATACCTGGTGGCTCTGTTGTCACCTCCCTAGTTTGATACTTGTTGATATACCTGGTTGTTCTGTTGTCACCTCCCTAGTTTGATACTCGTTGATATACCAGGTGGTTCTGTTGTCACCTCCCTAGTTTGATACTCGTTGATATACCTGGTGGTTCTGTTGTCACCTTCCTAGTTTTATACTCGTTGATATACCTGGTGGTTCTGTTGTCACCTCCCTAGTTTGATACCCGTGGATATATCTGATGGTTCTGTTGTAACCACCCTAGTTTGATACTCGTTGATATACCTGGTGGCTCTGTTGTCACCTCCCTAGTTTGATACTTGTTGATATACCTGGTTGTTCTGTTGTCACCTCCCTTGTTTGGTACTCGTTGATATATTTTGTGGCTCTGTTGTTGTCACCTCCCTAGTTTGATACTTGTTGATATGTCTGGTGGTTCTGTTGTCACCTCCCTAGTTTGATACTCGTTGATATGTCTGGTAGTTTAGTTGTAACCTCCCTAGTGTGATACTCGTTGATATACCTGGTGGTTCAGTTGTCACCTCCCTAGTTTGATACTTGTTGATATGTCTGGTGGTTCTGTTGTAACCTCCCTTGTATGATACTCGTTGATATATCTGGTGGTTTAGGTATAACCTCCCTAGTTTGATACTTGTTGATATGTCTGGTGGTTTAGTTGTAACCTCCCTGGTTTGATACTTGTTGATATGTGTGGTGGTTCTGTTGTAACCTCCCTACTTTGATACTCGTAGATATGTCTGGTGGTTCTGTTGTCACCTCCCTAGTTTGATACTCGTTGATATGTCTGGTGGTTCTGGTGTCACCTCCCTAGTCTGATACTTGAAAATATACCTGGTGGTTCTGTTGTCACCTCCCTGGTTTGATACTCGTTGACATATCTGGTGGTTCTGTTGTAACCTCCCTAGTTTGATACTCGTTGATATGTCTGGTGGTTCTGTTGTAACCTCCCTAGTATGATACTTGTAGATATGTCTGGTGGTTTAGTTTGACCTTCCTAGTTTGATACTCGTTGGTATATCTGGTGGTTCTGTTGTCACCTCCCTAGTTTGATACTCGTTGATATGTCCGGTGGTTTAGTTGTAACCTCCCTAGTTTGATACTCGTTGATGTGTCTGTTGGTTCTGTTGTCAACTCCCTGGTTTGATACTTGTTGATATATCCGGTGGTTTAGTTGTAACCTCCCTAGTTTGATACTCGTTGATGTGTCTGTTGGTTCTGTTGTCACCTCCCTGGTTTGATACTTGTTGATATGCCTGGTGGCATAGTTCAAGTGGGTTAAATATGTCTTTCCCTTAGTTCGATGTAACAAATGCTTGAATCCTTTATTTGACAATGTTTCCGTTTTAAAGCTGATTGTCTTTCAAATGAAATAATACGGACAAATTGCTTTTGTAAAACTGATTTGTTATTCATTCATTTTGTTCGCAATATTCACCAAAATGTTTTTGTTTCAAGATCCAGACATAAATTTGAAATGTTTATTGTCTGATCCTAGAGGTAATGTCAAAAGGAAATAAAATTATTCGATATAAGCACCTTTCAGCACACATTGACAGTTGGATAGAGTAGAGCCAAAAAAAGCATGCAAATTTCCCTCGCGGACCGTGTTTAATATCCAACATCTGTAATGTGACGAGATACTGTTTTTCATCCGTAAAGTACCAAAAACGTTATGCCAACAGAAGAACAGATTTAACAAAACATTATTTGCAACACTCCATTACAGCTTTCTCCAAAAGTATTGCAAGAGATAAAAAGAAAACAATATGTCCATTATTTGTGAAATAGTATACAAATATACAGACGTACTAAGTTAACATTATATTAAATGGTTATTACATTTGTTTCCCCGCCATTTCTCTACTTTAAAGCTGTCTCATTTTACATGTCAGCTCGACTAGGCAGTTCCCTCGGCAATTTTTAAGAATCTACGCACATAGATCTGCGTCAACAGTGGATCAGAAACAGCTTAAAGGTCGGATAATTAAATATCAAAATGTCAAACAAATTATTTATTTTTATTAATATATGTTATTGCATCTGTTGACATTAATGGAAATTCAATGCAGGTTGAGATAACATTTTTTGGTTGCACCATCGTCCTTGATAAACACAGGGTGTCAACATTGTATGTCTGCATACCTCCACGGTAGGAGTTGGTGCTATAGTATTCACTGCCTTTGATTAACATTAAATGTTTGTTTTCCTCTATCGGACGTCATACCAACAGAGAGCCACACACTATTCCTCAATGCTATCTGTTGCCCCACAATTAACGTCAAACCGAACATGTCCTCATTGTATAAGCTATAAACAGTTAGTCTTAGTGTCAGCTTGGTATTTTATAACTAATTCTCATATTTCACAAATAACTACATAATAATGTGGGTATATACAACAGGCTTACGATAAACTAAGGAAGATCTAGTTTTATTTTTAATAAAAAAAGTGTCATAATAAAATATTGTAATTTTACTTAAAAAATATTTAATGCTGAACCAAGTTGACTAATCTTTTAATACGTGGGCCGTGGACTAATTGACAGGTGCGATTTACGGATGGGGAAAGGTACGAAGCAGGTGATAACATTTACGGTCTGATTTGTATAAATACCAGGATCAAGCCAACAAAGACATACCTTGGCTCCCTGTCGTCAGCTACAGCAAACTTTAGCTTACATAAATGGAATGGTCAACTCTCTTAGGATTGGCTAGTTATTAGATTTTAGGTGGACAGTTTATAACGTACAGCGCGTTATTTTCTTGCATAATATGGAGCGGTGCGGTGCAATGGTGTCTATTTATTTATTTACAACTGTTCTGATGTGCGGTTTGTCATGCAATGCGTTGCCAATACAGGTAAGTAAGTTTTGGAAACAACTATTGGATTAAAATGAAAATGAAAACCCTTTTTTGTATATAATCTATGATATGGTTAAAGTTATATATTGAACAAAATGGCAAACTGAAACATAATTAACAGGGCGAATTGCAGTATGTTCCATGATATAACATGTTTATCAATAAAGTTCAACAGTTGTGTTAAAGCTCTAGCAGTTTATCATTAAAGATATCGAGTTGATGGGTCTAAATTTAAAAAGTGATATTTTAGGAAATGTCACATGTTCTAATTAGTGAACTGAAATCACAAAGAATAATAATTTACACTTGCTGAATATAATGACGGCTTATCGCTTCAAAAAACATCCAGTCATATTTGTTACATTAATATTTGAATTAGTAATGAGATAATGAGATGAGTAGACCAATTACCAAATGTAACCAAAAATGGTAGGTTAATATTTATCTTGATTTTCTCATTTCGCTTTCTTACATTTCTTATTGCGTGTGTAATTAAAGTTTTGTTTCCCTGATAAAATGCCTTATATTGATGTAATTTTACGATTTAAATCATATGCCAAGGTTTTAGTATTTATAGATGGCTTCTTATTTACGCACTGTTGTAGTTAAACTTCAACAACTAGTTTGTCAATTTCTTACTGTATTCACCATTTGTTTTAAAGATTTTGCAAATACGAATCAGTATGTTTATTTTCAGACTTCAACTCGACTGGAGCTAATTCAGGCTCTTATAAATCATGACGAAAACATCCCTGGAGTACTTGATCAATCGCCGCCCGGGACGTTTGAAGGTGACATGATTCTTACCCCTATTCAGAAGAAAGCAATTCGGGAGGATGTCAATGCAAGGAAAACAGGAAATGTTGGAAGGAAAAGGAAAATATTGGCAGATACAAACGCATATTGGCCACAGGCTATGGTTACCCTACGAAATCGATCCCACGTTTGGTCAGTACAACGTCAATGAACACTTGACATTGTTTTATTAGATATTTAGCTGAAATTCACTTTGCTTAATTTTTTCTCCCTGATTTGACACCTTTGATATGATTTGATTGTTTTCTAAGTATATTTTGCATAAGGAAGATAAATTATCCTGAACAAATTCATCAACAAGATTTATTATCTTAGAAACTCTGAGAAACGTTGCTTTATATATCATAATGAATTTGTTTTAAGGGCCAAATATATCCGTTTTCAGTCCCCGGCAAATTTATATGGCACAGGATACAGTCAGCGATACACATGTGGGAGTCCCAGACATGTATCCGGTTTATACCAAGGTCAAGGGCTCTTAGTGAACAGCTGGGTCATAAAGATTACGTACTAATCCGTCCGTGGCCGGACTCTAGGCAGGGGTAAGATCACGTGATCCTAGGGGAACGCAGAAACACTTTTAATTATACAACTGATAAAAAGAACAAGGAAGTGTACTTTGTATTTCTACAGTCAAGAACTAATGTTAAAATCCAGTCATTTATATTACGCCAAAGAAAAATATTACTTAATTATAATTTAGTTTCTCTTCACTGCATCACATTTTTTAACAATTTTGCATTTTCGTATATTTGTAGATAACATAATCCATTGCTATTTTTTTGTAGCTGTATATCCAATGTGGGAAGAATTCGTGGAATGCAGTCCGTCAATATTTCTGTCATATGTTCTGTAAGTGTGATAAATCTAATATTAGCATTTAATATTGCTCATAAAATGAATCCTCTGTTAATAAATGATAAATATATATGTATTTATATAGAAAAAAGTGTATTCTAAACAAACGTGAAATTGTTAATGTTGAGAATTAACTCTTCGCTTTAAGGCTTCATATATTTTAGAAAAATCCGAAGTAATCCTGTTAATTTGATATATTTCCTCTGACAATCTACCTTATGACTGACCCTTGGTCTCTCATAAGTTATTACGCTGCTATATCAGCCAATCGACATCGAAGTTGACACTGAAGTCATTTGCAATGTCATTAGCTGATTACATATTTATTAAGCCAATGAAAATGCTTGTTATATGTACAAGCAAGATTAAATTATCCATATTTTTATCACAAATACCTATTCGCGATTTTTTTCGCAATCATACTACATGTACAATTAGGTTTCATTTGATTAACTAATTTCTTGTATACTTACTTGCTTAAAACACTTGTACAGCGGCTATTTACGTTGATTATTTGTTTTCAACAAAATATTTTGTCATCAATCCATAGTTTACAATCTGATGTCCTGCAGCAAGATGGGCTTCAATCATCACGTAAACAACACTAAAAGTTATCTTTATGTCGGAAAAGGAGCATTGCAATAAAATGTATGCAGCGGCAAAATCAAGAAATGGCAACAAGAAAAAAAAAAAAAAAAAAAATAACGAATGACTTTTATTGTATACATGTATGTTATGTGACTAATTCCTTGATTTTAAATTCACTAGGCGGGACGGATCGCTCACGAACTTGGCCACACTATAGGGTTTGTACACGAGCAGTCCCGGCCGGACCGCGACCTGTACGTACATATCAACTACAACAATGTGGCCATCAATCAGACCGGACAGTTTGAGAAGTATTCTAACTCCAAGGTCACTACCTATCGACTGCCCTACGACATCGGATCCATTATGCACTATAAATCAACGGTAAGCTAGATTAGATAAAATGGTAATGCTCCTCTCGTATTAACAACAAAGTTATCTTAAATATACGATTTCTTTATCTCGTATTAACGATTTGGTGTTTTAGCATTAACGAAAGAATTACTCCATATAAAAGAGTTAAATAAAACCCTTTTATATACGAACGAGTAATCCACATTAACGAATAATTTTTCCGCATTAAAGAATGAGTTATCTCACATCAATGAATGAGTTATGCCACATTAACGAATAAGTTATCCCACATTAACGAATAAGTTATCCACATTAACAAATAAGTTATCCACATTGACAAATAAGTAATCCACATTGACAAATAAGTTATCCACATTGACAAATGAGTTATCGACATTGACAAATGAGTTATCGACATTGACAAATGAGTTATCCGACATTAACGAATGAGTTATCCTACATCAACGATTGAGTTATCCACATTGACAAATGAGTTATCCCACATCAACGATTGAGTTATTCTACACTGACGAATGAGTTTTATATTGCCCTGGACAAGGATATCCACATTTGTAACAGTGTGAGATTATTAGAATCGTTCACCCCCTTTGGGGTGAAACTGGAGAATCTCAACCCTAGGGGGAATAAACTTAAGTTGCAAACACGAGGACTGCCGATGGTCGAGATTTCCCTGTTACACATTAATGGGATGAATGATTATTTTTCTCCCAACCAATCTAAATTAATGCATGAAAATAGTAAAGTATAATGATTGTCGTCGTGACTTCCTGGTTTTGTTGACGTGACGATATCCCTGTAAAGGGTAAGATAATTTCTTATTTCATCCTAGGGTTGAGATAAGCTGAACGTGCTCTTTGCACGTTTTCAACATTTGTATGAAGTCGCGTCAGTATTACAATCACGTCACACCAACAAGGAAATTACGTCACGTCAACTGTCATTGATTCCACTTCTACAATCACGTCACACCAACAAGGAAATTACGTCACGTCAACTGTCATTGATTCCACTTCTTCAATCAAATCAAGTCACGACAACAGAAACAAAACAAACAAAACAACCAAGTAGTGTTCCAATATATTGATATCGTCTCTGTTCACCTGTATATAAAATGTTTCCGGCAGGCATTCTCCAAAGATCAGCGTATGCTCCAAACTATCACAACCGATGATCCTTTGGTACAGAAATGGATGGGACAGCGAAATAACATTAGTTTCTTGGACGCAAAGCTGGCAAACCTGGCGTATAGATGTCACAGTATGTACTCTCTTCCATTGGTTAAAATGATAAGAATAAGATGAAGATTAAAGTGACATTAATGATGTTTATTATAATTACGTTAATGTTGTCTTTTGTAGTGACATTAAGGTTGTGTATACTAGGATATGAATGTTGTCTATTGTAGTGACATTAATGTTGACTATTGAATTGACAGTAATGTTGTCTATTGTAGTGACATTGATGTTGTCTATCGTAGTAACATTAATGTTGTCTATTGTAATGACATTGATGTTGTCTATTGTAGTGACATTGATGTTGTCTATTGTAGTGACATTGATGTTGTCTATTGTAGTGACATTGATGTTGTCTATTGTAGTGACATTAATGTTGTCTATTATAGTGACATTAATGTTGTCTATTGTAGTGGCATTCATGTTGTCTATTGAAGTGACATTGATGTTGTCTATTGTAGTGACATTAATGTTGTCTATTGTAGTGACATTGATGTTGTCTATTGTAGTGACATTAATGTTGTCTATTGTAATGACATTAATGTTGTCTATTGTAGTGACATTGATGTTGTCTATTGTAGTGATATTAATGTTGTCTATTGTAATGACATTAATGTTGTCTATTGTAGTGACATTAATGTTGACTATTGTAGTGACATTAATGTTGACTATTGTAATGACATTAATGTTGTCTATTGTAGTGACATTGATGTTGTCTATTGTAGTGACATTAATGTTGACTATTAAATTGACATTGATGTTGTCTATTGTAGTGACATTAATGTTGTCTATTGTAGTGACATTAATGTTGTCTATTGTAATGACATTAATGTTGTCTATTGTAATGACATTGATGTTGTCTATTGTAGTGACATTGATGTTGTCTATTGTAGTGACATTGATGTTGTCTATTGTAGTGATATTAATGTTGTCTATTGTAATGACATTGATGTTGTCTATTGTAGTGACATTGGTGTTGTCTATTGTAGTGACATTGATGTTGTCTATTGTAATGACATTTATGTTGTCTATTGTAGTGACATTAATGTTGTCTATTGTAGTGACATTAATGTTGTCTATTGTAATGACATTGATGTTGTCTATTGTAGTGACATTAATGTTGTCTATTGTAGTGACATTAATGTTGTCTATTGTAATGATATTTATGTTGTCTATTGTAGTGACATTAATGTTGTCTATTGTAGTGACATTGATGTTGTCTATTGTAGTGACATTGATGTTGTCTATTGTAGTGACATTAATGTTGTCTATTGTAGTGACATTGATGTTGTCTATTGTATTGATATTGATGTTGTCTATTGTAATGACATTAATGTTGTCTATTGTAATGACATTGAGGTTGTCTATTGTAATGATATTAATGTTGTCTATTGTAGTGACATTAATGTTGTTTATTGTAGTGACATTAATGTTGTCTATTGTAGTGTCATTAATGTTGTCTATTGTAGTGACATTAATGTTGTATATTGTAGTGACATTAATGTTGTCTATCGAAGTGACATTAATGTTTTCTATTGTAGTGATATTAATGTTGTCTGTTACAGTGACATTAATGTTGTCTATTGTAATGACATTGATGTTGTCTATTGTAATTACATTAATGTTGTCTATTGTAGTGACATTGGTGTTGTCTATTGTAGTGACATTGGTGTTGTCTATTGTAATGACATTGATGCTGTCTATTGTAGTGACATTGATGTTGTCTATTGTAGTGACATTAATGTTGACTATTGTAGTGACATTAATGTTGACTATTGTAATGACATTAATGTTGTCTATTGTAATGACATTAATGTTGACTATTGAATTGACATTGATGCTGTCTATTGTAGTGACATTAATGTTGTCTATTGTAGTGACATTGATGTTGTCTATTGTAGTGATATTAATGTTGTCTATTGTAATGACATTGATGTTGTCTATTGTAGTGACATTAATGTTGTCTATTGTAGTGACATTGATGTTGTCTATTGAATTGACATTAATGTTTTCTATTGTAGTGATATTAATGTTTTCTATTGTAGTGATATTAATGTTGTCTGTTACAGTGACATTAATGTTGTCTATTGTAATGACATTGATGTTGTCTATTGTAATGACATTAATGTTGTCTATTGTAGTGACATTGGTGTTGTCTATTGTAGTGACATTGGTGTTGTCTATTGTAATGACATTGATGCTGTCTATTGTAGTGACATTGATGTTGTCTATTGTAGTGATATTGATGTTGTCTATTGTAGTGACATTGATGTTGTCTATTGTAGTGACATTGATGTTGTCTATTGAATTGACATTAATGTTGTCTATTGTAATGACATTGATGTTGTCTATTGTAGTGATATTAATGTTTACTATTGTAATTGACATTGATGTTGTCTATTGTAGTGACATTAAGTGTTGTCTATTGTAGTGACATTGATGTTGTCTATTGAATTGACATTAATGTTGTCTATTGTAGTGACATTGATGTTGTCTATTATAGTGACATTAATGTTGACTATTGAATTGACATTAATAATGTATCTTGTAGTGACATTGAGGCTGTTTATTGTAATGATATTGATGTTGTTTAATATAATGTTTGTTGCTGTTCAGCCGGATGCCCCGTGTCCCCGCCGTGTCAGAATGGTGGGTATATTGGTCCCTCCTGTACCTGTGTGTGTCCTGTCGGTCTAACAGGGCCCTTCTGTGACACCCCTCACGTCTCTAAAGGTGAACAAACAAGTTAATGTTACATGTAAAGGTTTGATTTTAATGATCCAATATTGGTTGTGATATACGGTATACCTTTGTATACTCTATTAATGCTTACAAACTCGAAGGAAATACTTCATAATAAATAATACATGTGTCTACCAAGGAAACTTATATCAATTGTTTTCGAAAAAAATGTTTAAATAAAATGAAATAATGTAATAATTTAATGGAAAACAAGTATGATTCAAGATAAACAATATGTATCAATAGTTAATGCCGAGCACTTTCCAAGGCAATAAAATAATGTATATACATTTCCATCATGCACAAACGAAAGTGCCAAACACAAATTTAACCAAATGTAATCATATTGTTAGCAATTGACTTTTTTATAAACCTTTTTTCACAGTTTGTACATATAGTTACTAAGCTTTACGCATCATTACAGGTTGTGGGGGTAGATTGACAGCTACGCATGGTGTAATACAGTCGTCCAACTACCCTGCCAGCTACAACCCTGACACGGAGTGCTCCTGGCTAATAGAGGTTCGTATTGCACTAGTTATGTAAATGAGGAATGCCCTTCTAGTGGGTCATTTATGTATTTTTTGTTAACTCGTTTTGTTTTTGACTATAGCATGAACATGATTTATTTTCAGCTTGGCACAGCAGAAATACCGTATGATAAATTCAAATTTACAAGGATGCAGAATTTTTCTAAATTATGAACCTTTAGAGACTTATTTCCAGAAACCACGAATGTCCAAACTAAAACAATAGCGTGTCCCAATATTATTGTAACTCAGTGTAATAAAAACGTATCATATTTGGATAAACTGATTGGTAATAGATGTATTGAATTCATCAGTGACTATGATCAATAGCATGCATTGACCCTGTCCATTTACAAAGCAATATAACTTGCAATGCAATGTACAGTTATGTAAAATTTTACCTACCATTGTTGTGTGACAAAAAGAAATATTATTCTATTGTAAAGTTTTATGACAGTGTACATAGGAAGAACAAATCAAAAACATGATAAAACCATTACCCAATACCTGAAATCATTTTTCTCCTAGGCCCCTGAAGATTCCAGTATCGACCTTCAAATCCAGGAATTCCATATCGAGGAGGACTTTGATGATGAGTGTAACAATGATTACCTGGAGATAAAATTGTACGGTGTTCAGCAGGTTGGACAAAAGTAAGTAGTATTTTACATCTACGGTTAGATATTCTATAAGACCAGTAATAAAAAGAAGTGGTGGTCGTAATTGCAGTTGTATGAGTGTTATCTTAATTATTTTAGAGTTGGTCGTAAAATTAACAGTTGTATTTGTGTTATCATTATTGTGTTAGGAGTGATGGTCGTTATAGTAGTTGTTGTATCTTTATTGTTTTCATTTTTTAGGAGTTAATGTGATAAAATTCACATTATAATATAGAATCATTTGAGCTTGATAGGGTTAATTGAAAATACCAATATCAGGTACCAGCTGACGTGAAACAGTCATATGTTGTTACTTTTGCTACGTCAAGTCCAGAACGAACTGTATTTTATTACATTTTTACCAGTGAAATATCAAAAATTATTCATTCTATAAAAGTGATATTTTTTCACTAGTGAAAAATATCACTTTTGATGATTTGACCAATCAAATTAATGATTAGAAAATATGGTGATATGGCGCACTCGTGAAAAATATCAAAATATTTTTTCCACTCGTGAAATATATTTGGTATTACTGAAGACACTGTTAGATATCCTCTATTACTTTGGATGAAGAATAATTCACTGAACACCAGGTACATTTCTTTTAACCCTTTTTATTCCAGATATTGTGGCGAGTCGGCGAACGGTCGTAACATTACTTACCACTCAGGCGGAAGTTTGCTGATCCGCTTTGTCAGCGATTTCGCCACAGAGGAAAGCGGATTCAGAATAATATATCGCATTGTTTGAACATGATGCTATCATGACTTCTCTTCAGGCCTTCTAATGCATCGGAGGTGGCAGTTATTTTCTCCATGATGAGCCAGAGACATGTATACAATCACATGATAATTTCGACAACATCCTATCGAAAATCTCAAACCCAAATAAAATGGCCATATTTTTACATGCAGAGGATATAGTCATGTCATATCTGTGTTTTTACTTGACCAGATTAAACTATGTGTTGAACGAGTAAATTATTTTCTAGTATTAAAGCTTAAAACTATTTCACTACCATGGGCTAAACCTATTTTACCCCACGATCACACTTTAACTAATTATATACTTTAATTTATATATCAAAGCTTCATTTTACTACCGTAACTGTAAATGTTTTAATGTCATATTTTAAATACCATACCATACCATAACCTAACATTATTTAATTTTAACCTAACTATTTTGGAAACCATAGTCTGAAATATATTCTCTAACAAAGCCTGAAATTGTTTTGCTGTCTTAAATTGTGTTTTTTTTAAATTTGATCTGGACCATTTGTCTTGAAGATTAGAACATTTATGAATTAATACCTTATTGTGTGTGTACTCGTTTGAGTGTTACATGTAGTGTACTGTAGTAAGGAACAGTTACCAATATAATATAGAGTTTAGCCTGTTATTTTTTAAGCTAACGGTTCTACTACTAAGTAGATGACATCTTGTTTTACTATTAAACATAACGTATTTCTAAGGTGTATCTTGTTATATGCGTGAATAAAATGGTTCCGGTATCCTTTTATTCGTTTTCGGTTTTCAGATGCATTCACCAAATACAAGTTTACATAATTCTTGTATTGCTATCACTATCACAAATAAGTTTACACAATCCTTGTACTGTCACTATCACAAATAAGTTTACACAATCCTTGTACTGTCACTATCACAAATAAGTTTACACAATCCTTGTACTGTCACTATCACAAATAAGTTTACACAATCCTTGTACTGTCACTATCACAAATAAGTTTACACAATCCTTGTACTGTCACTATCACAAATAAGTTTACACAATCCTTGTACTGTCACTATCACAAATAAGTTTACACAATCCTTGTACTGTCACTATCACAAATAAGTTTACACAATCCTTGTACTGTCACTATCACAAATAAGTTTACACAATCCTTGTACTGTCACTATCACAAATAAGTTTACACAATCCTTGTACTGTCACTATCACAAATAAGTTTACACAATCCTTGTACTGTCACTATCACAACTTTGATGGTTTGTTGACACAATAAATTAATTATATTTAGTATCAGAACGGCCAAAAACATGTATATTGACGATATGTCATCTTAAAACGAAAAAAAGAGATATATATTGACAATGTCGATCATATATCATTGTAGAACTGTAGATAAAAGCCACTATCGACACCTCATCATCTCAGCGTCAGTTACTTATCTCGATCTTGACCTATAACCTCACCAACAGCCACAGCGTACAACTATGTGTTCTACTCCACTCTAATCTCTTTGTGAACTCGATTCGCTCTCTATTTCGACCTTCTGATCTTAATAAATGATTTAGTTTTCACAATGATAATCAATTTCAAATTTAGGTTGACCACATTATTTACTCATTACTTTGTTTATAATGTTTGAGGTTGATATGTTTTTTAATATAATAATATAAATCATGTCACGTGGTTCCATACTGATACGTGAACGCTTTCCTTTTGATTTTAAGTTAGAAAAAAGACGTAGGTGAGTATATTTGCAGTTTAAATTCAAAACTGATATTTGACAAAGACCTAGCATATAGAACATCACTATAATCTACAACATGGGCCATCACAATTACATACCACATGGGCCATCACAATTACATACCACATGGGCCATCACAATTACATACCACATGGGCCATCACAATTACATACCACATGGGCAATCACAATTACATATCACATGGGCAATCACAATTACATACCACACGGGACATCACAATTACATATCACATGGGCCATCGCTATGACCTACCCGCTATGCCATACCACATGGGCTATCATAATTACTTACCACATGGGCCATCACTATGACCTACCATATGGGCCATCACAGTTACATACAACATGGGCCATTGCTATGACCTACCAGCTATGACCTACCACATGGGCCACCACAAAGACCTAACTCATGGGCCATCACTATGACCTACCATATGGGCCATCACTATAACCTACCACATGGGCCATCACAAAGACCTACCACATGGTCCATCACTATGACCTACCATATGGGCCATCACAATTGCATACAACATGGACCATTGCTATGACTTACCAGCTATGACCTACCCGCTATGACCTACCCGCTATGACATACCACATGGGCCATCACTAAGACATACCATATGGGCCATCACAATGACCTACCACATGGAACTTTACCGTTACATACAACATGGGCCGTCACTATGACCTACCATATGGGCCGTCACTATCACCTACCACATGGGACATCACTTTGACCTACCATATAGGCCATCACTATCACCTACCATATGGGCCATCACAATGACCTACCATATGGGCCGTCACTATCACCTACCACATGGGCCATCACAATGACCTACCACATGGAACATTACCGTTACATACAACATGGGCCATCACAATGACCTACCATATGGGCCGTCACTATGACCTGCCATATGGGCCATCACTATCACCTACAACATGGGCCATCACAATGACCTACCACATGGAACATTACCGTTACATACAACATGGGCCATCACAATGACCTACCATATGGGCCGTCACTATGACCTGCCACATGGGACATCACTTTGACCTACCACATGGGACATCACTTTGACCTACCACATGGGCCATCACAATGACCTACCATATGGGCCATCACTTTGACCTACCATATGGGCAGTCACTATGACCTACCATATGGGCTATCACAACGACCTACCATATGGGCCATCACAATGACCTACCACATGGGACATCACTATGACCTACCATATGGGCCGTCACTATGACATACCATATGGGCCGTCACTATGACCTACCATATGGGCCGTCACTATGACCTACCATATGGGCCGTCACTATGGCCTGCCACATGGGACATCACTATGACCTACCTTATGGGCCATCACAATGACCTACCATATGGGCCGTCACTATGACCTACCATATGGGCCAATACTATGACCTACCATATGGGCAGTCACTATGACCTACCATACGGGCCGTCACTATGACATACCATATGGGCCGTCACTATGACCTACCATATGGGCCGTCACTATGACCTATCATATGGGCCGTCACTATGACCTACCACATGGAACATGACAGTGATATCACTTGCATATCAAAGTTATTCTAAAAACTGAAATAATGTCTTAACCTACTGTTGGTTTATCTGGTAGTTATACATATAACTGAATACTTACTGATCACGTTGAAAATTAAATTGTTCTTACAGCAAATGGCAGTGCAAAGCTTCAACTAAAATGAATGTAGCAAAACAATCATCAGTAAATATCGCACATGTTTTGAATAAATTACGTCTGTTGCAGTTAGACTTTCCTGAAGATAAAAGCGCCAATGGAAGTATTTGGAAAGATACCTATTATAGTGTAAATAGTAAGTGACTATCTCACTGAATGACTCACACAACTAAATTAGCCAATCAGCTGGTGTTTCACCTGAACCTATTCTCTGAAGAAAACGCGTGAATAATAACATATGGAATGGGTACATTTTATGTATGAGAATAAAGCATAGGGTCTTAATACCTATACAATAACATCATTTATCAGGTAGGGAAAACTTCAGACTTAATTTTGATATAATTTTCAAATCATTTGAACTCCAAATGAGCGAAAGAAGGGATAGTCACTAGTAATAACATAGAGTAAATTATTTTGTTATGTGAGCCCTAAACAACATAAGGAAGCCCATCGCATGCCTGCCAGAGCAGTTAGAGAAAAGAGATGCCAAGGACACAATAACAACAGCGAAGACCTGTTTCTCAGCTTCCCGGGAAACACTAATCGACACGGATAAGGGGCACTGAGCCATACACCCGACTGAGCTTTCGTCCCCCCCCCCCCCCCCCCCCCGACTCTGAACACGTTGAATTTTCCATACACTATATCAGGTACATATTGTTTAGGCCACCATCCCCCAAAGTGTTTTAACAATTCAGTTGCACTATCGACCTCTGGCATACCAGTAAAACACTCACCTGTTCGCATCTACACAATACCAGATACTTTACCGTGGGGGATCTTAGTTCCGAATTGATCTGTCAAACGTATCTACTGCTCCAGAATGTCTTATTACAGCCAGTCGAATTTTTTGTTTTATTATTCAAACGACACCTGCTTCGTGAAGTTTTCTCTGCCATCACTGGTTGAAACAGAACGCGGACTTCCGAACTAAGTTACATGCGAGGGGTGACATTCGAATGTGAGGTCGACGGGAAGGCAATTCTGGATATCTCGTTCAAGGACCGTATGAATTAAGTAATATTGTAGGCGTTCACGTGATCTTTTTTAAAAGAATTAAATATTAGAAACTCCTAGTGGTGTAAGTATAACATAATTCAAACACATTACATATAGTTTTGATAAACACCAATACAAAGAGCGTTTGTTGTTTTTATTATTTACAATTATCATAATTATCACAAAGAATGTCAATTTCCATGATATAAATGTTTCTAACATTATACAATGGTGTAGCTGGACCTCGGACATCTGAGTGTAAACTGCTGATATCAATCATTAATGACGTAACAATTATCAAATAAAAATAAAATGCTGTGTGACATCAATTTAACAATGGGAACCATTCTCGTACTGTACTTTCAAAATGATAGCTAAGTGTCCGAGATAAAAATATAATAATTCTGTATATCGTCATTTAAATATGGATCACGCATCAATTTAAAGGTGAAATAAGAAAAAAACAGAAATTGGTTGTACATGTAAATAGAATCTAGATATATAAGATAGATAACTTACCTTGTTGACAGGTACAGATGAATGTTGACCTAATCGGGGTACACGTGCAACCGTTCAAACAGGGATTGGACATGCATCTGTCAACTGTTGAATTAAAACATACGTACATTATATACATCAATATGTTAACGATAAATACGGGACTCTTAAATGTTTTCTATGAAATATAGAAATAATTGAATCCCCGAGACGGATGTCATATGTACAGAACACTGGAAAGTAATTAATTCAAAGAAGGCTTTAAAAGTCACATCGTACTATTGTTCTGTAGGTCTTAGAGTCACCACTTATACTTGGTGTCAAAATATTTAAAGGAAATATAGAAAGTTAGGACAATGGAAATGAACTGAAAGCAAAAACAATGGATATGGAAGGAAAGGTGTAATAATCCAATACCAAAATCTTATCTTATATTTTGGAAATTCAATAATCTTTAGATAAAATGAAATAATCTGATTCTTCTGAACCAGTGGAGCTATCCCAATAAAGGTAGACACATCGTGGAAGTATATTGTATATGGAAAACTTTGATAACTGATTAACCTAGCTACTGGTCTTGTACTTACCATGTTCACAGTGATTGCCGTAGTACCCGGATGTACACGGGCATGTGAAGGTAGTCTCATTGTATCGACATATGGCTCCATTCTCACAAGGCCGGCCGTGGCATGGACTTCCTGTTGTATGAATGATTTGTTTCTTATTTAGGTAGACATCACTATACTGTCAATTGACATTGACGTACTATTTCATAGAGTTAACTGGGCGGGTATATAGAATATTGAATTCTAAAAACACAATTTCTGATACGACAATTGACATTGACGTACTATTTCATAGAGTTAACTGGGCGGGTATATAGAATATTGAATTCTAAAAACACAATTTCTGATACGACAATTGACATTGACGTACTATTTCATAGAGTTAACTGGGCGGGTATATAGAATATTGAATTCTAAAATCACAATATCTGATACGACAATTGACATTGACGTACTATTTCATAGAGTTAACTGGGCGGATATATAGAATATTGAATACTAAAAACACAATTTATGATACGACAATTGACATTGAAGTACATACAAAATGTACTATTTCATAGAGTTAACTGGGCAGATATATAGAATATTGAATACTAAAAACACAATTTCTGATACGACAATTGACATTGACGTACTATTTCATAGAGTTAACTGGGCGGGTATATAAAATATTGAATTCTAAAAACACAATTACTGATACGACAATTGACATTGACGTACTATTGGCACCAGTTACACGACGACAATTAAAAAATGTAGTTATGTTGTAGTGAAAATGCAATAATCTGAAAGAATCATGGCGGTCTTATCGAAGAACAATTGTATATAGATGCCAAACAAAATCCATTGGAATAGTCAGATAGAAGTATTTTATAAAACTTACGATCCTGACAGGTGGCTCCCTGGTATTCATTGGTACATTCACATATGAAGTTTGACTCTATCCGGATACACGTGCCTCCGTTCAAACAGGGATTTGATAGGCATTTGTCAACTTGTCAATGCGATCAAGGAATAATAGGTATACTATATACATTTAGACATAAAGGATAAACATCCCGATTAACAATATCAATGAAAACTTTATTGATATACATTGACTATGTTAATACATTGATATTACTGTAGTCTGATCTCTACTGATCAAAGATAGGAAGACAAGAAGAGATTTGAGTTTGAGAAATGAAATCCTTTGGAAGTATTGATTCTTAATTTGTGTTGTGAAAATGGTCGAAATATTCTGACATTATTCTTTATCAATTCACAACAACGACAGCTATGAAAAACGCTCACATCGTGCGCACACCACACATGTGTTATATTAAGCAATTATACAACTGTATATTTAATATTCATTGGTATGAAATACACCCATAGGTGGCACTTTCGGTATTTGCACGTGGAAATGGGCGTAGGTATACATGTAACTAACACATGTCATTCAGGCGACACAGGTTATCGTGAGCACATGTATTTTCTTTTCTGTTAATGAGATGGAAGCAGGTTAGGTGAGGAATAGATATGATATGTGCGAATACAGTAATGCATAATAATTCGAAAAAACCCTGTTTGCAGAACGAGAAATAAAACTGAATATTATAGACAAAGAGATGTACAATACACACACATTAAAGGCAGTATTTAATGTTATCCTTATCTTATTCCATTTTGTTCTCAACAAATGGCGGCGATAATGGCCGGTATACTCACAATCACATGGTCGACATGACGTCTCATCCGTTTTCGAGCCTCTACAGAAGGATCCTTGTCCCAATGGGATGGGGTTATTGCACTCCCGTATCCTCACTTTTGTTCCCAGTTCACAAATCTCAGAGCATTCACCCCAACTTCCCCAGCTGCCCCATCCACCATGAGCTAATAATGAAAGCACAAAAATATAATGAAAGCACAAAAATTAAAACCTTTTTAAAAAGTTTCACGACAAATTATATTATCTTCATATGCTATCAAGAACAATACTTGGCGTTTGATTATCATAGTTGAAACAATGGCCGTTTTGACTTTTATTCTGATATGGATCATGGCTGTACTACAGTACAATGTATAGCTGTTCTACAGTACAATGTATACATCAGACAACTAATTACAATCATGGCTGTACTACGGTATAATGTATACATCAGACAACTATCTTACAATCATTGCTGTACTACAGTACAATGTATACATCAGACAACTATCTTACAACCATGGCTGTACTACAGTACAATGTATACATCAGACAAATATCTTACAACCATGGCTGTACTACAGTACAATGTATACATCAGACAAATATCTTACAATCATTGCTGTACTACAGTACAATGTATACCTCAGACAACTATCTTACAATCATGGCTGTACTACAGTACAATGTATACATCCGACAACTATCTTACAATCATGGCTGTACTAAAGTACAATGTATACATCAGACAACTATCTTACAATCATGGCTGTACTACAGTACAATGTATACATCAGACAACTATCTTACAATCATGGCTGTACTACAGTACAATGTATACATCAGACAACTATCTTACAATCATGGCTGTACTACAGTACAATGTATACATCAGACAACTATCTTACAATCATGGCTGTACTACAGTACAATGTATACATCAGACAACTATCTTACAATCATGGCTGTACTACAGTACAATGTATACATCAGACAACTATCTTACAATCATGGCTGTACTACAGTACAATGTATACATCAGACAACTATCTTACAATCATGGCTGTACTACAGTACAATGTATACATCAGACAACTATCTTACAATCATGGCTGTACTACAGTACAATGTATACATCAGACAACTATCTTACAATCATGGCTGTACTACAGTACAATGTATACATCAGACAACTATCTTACAATCATGGCTATACTACAGTACAATGTATACATCAGACAACTATCTTACAATCATGGCTGTAGTATGTAATACGTACCATTACACGTGGCCTGCAGACGGTTGATATGACTAAAGCTCCCTTTTACGTCACAGTATTGGCCGTTTGGACAGGTTGTACTCATAGTGCAAATAAGCTGACGCATGAAATCTTTCTTCAAAGCAATAATGAACAAAAATATACTTAACGTGAAACCATTCAATATTCTCTATCGTTTCATCTATCACTTTACCGGAAATCTTAACTTCGCTCACCGGAATATGTTTTAATACGTTGTTACATCATACGTGTTATGCACGAGATAAGTTTAACTTGTATGCAAAAAAGCAAACGGTAAAAACAACAGAAGGGAAAAGTATGACACAATATATTGACGTTGCATATGAAAATCAAGACGGTGGCAACGAAATCACCAGGCATAGCAAGAAGCACCAACACGTCAAATAGCAAGAAACACTGCCAATTATGTAACTAGGACGTTACACAATAACGAAAAAATAATGAAAACGTCACGTAAAGAACTACTAGCTAATCAATATTACTTAATTGAAAAGACGACGGGAGTGATCGGGAATACGTAAATTCAATATGACCTACAGACTAGTGTTGATTATTCATTCTTAATTAAGGTACAATTGTAGCATATTCACATCTAATTAGTAATAACTGGCTTTTTCTTCCACAAAGTTATATTTCAGTATAACTGCAACATGCCTCTCTCAAATAAATGTATTTTATTCCTAATAATAACGTACGACTCTGCTACTCGATCTTCCTACTACTTCAGCAACTTCCTCCCAATAGCATTCTATGGCGCATTCGTCTGCCAGGTCGGGGTATTTCCAAGGATCCAGAAATGAGTTGGCTGTTTTTCTTGAGATGGTAGGAGCTTGACCTTATAAAAGAACGTATTAGACATTAAATACTATTCAGCACAATGACAATTGATTAGCTCGTTTACTGAAATGAACAAAAAAAAAAAAAAAAAAAAAAAAAAAACGGGGGGTGGGGGGCAATATATCAACGAAGGATTCTGTTTTAGGTGTGTTTTTGTTTTTTGTTTTTTGTTTTTGTTTTTGTTTTTAATGATCTTTTTATTCAAGTTTTTTGTCAATGCAAAGTACATCCTTTACATACTCGCACATATATACACAAAACCCTATTTATAAGACTTGTTTGCTTTATACAGAAACACTAGATGAAATTAACACAGATTTATATTATCGTGTTTAAGCTATAATTTCCCCAGTGTAGCACACATGTGAACTCTGCTATGTTTTATGTTAACAAAAAACGCAAGAACCAATATTGTCGAAAATTGAGCATTTATTAAATGCCATTAGATAAATCAACAACAATATAAAAAAACTATTCGCATAAAAGGTTGGGTAAAAATTATACTTAAAAAACGCCACAACATGCTCTACAACATAATTCATAGGAGGTAAGAGGGATGGAGGAGGGAAAGTTGAAAATTTTTGTCTCCGCCAGTGAACATAAACAATGAAGTCACGTGATCCTATGGACAGCCGAACTAAAATACGGCAAGGATAAGACAACAAATCCGGAAATATCAATTCCGGATCAATAATATAATACAACAATTATATATTCCAACAATAATATAATAAACCATAAACAGATAGTATAAATTCCTTTATGTTGCACATAAGAACAATTATACTATCGTGTTTAAGCTGTAATTTCCCCAGTGTAGCACACATGTGAACTGAATATAAAAAAAAACTATTCGCATAAAGGGTTGTGTAAAAATTATACTTACAAAAAGGCCACAAACTTGAGCGAGAAACTGCAATATGAGAAACTGCAGTATCCCAGTTATATAATTTGCATATATGTACCATGCACATCCTATGACACATTTCTTATTTTATAACCATAATCGAAACATGTACACACATCATGTATGAGAAATAAATATCTCACTTGTATGCTCACACAATCGTATATAAACAAATATCTCATTTACATACTCGCCTTTACAAACATCCTATGATATGCTCATATACATGTACACATATCCAGTATGAAATATATATACGTGTATCTTAATTGTATACTCACACACACATACATAAACAAACATATGTCGGATCTACATTGTAACAATCTAAAAACACACATAGAACATACATCTCAAAGTTTTCATACCTTATTAAGCACACAGACGCATAGCACACTAGGAAAACCTCTGCTATGGGCATATTTATATTTCCATGTATATACCACAAGTATATAATACTACATCATGAGAGAGAGAGAGAGAGAGAGAGAGAGAGAGAGAGAGAGAGAGAGAGAGAGAGAGAGAGAGGACAAACGAACAAAACACATGTCTACTATCTATGGATCATAATAAGTGAGAAGTAATCAGAAATCAGTAAAGAATTAAAATAAGGAAATTAATTAAGTAGCAAAAAGTTTTATAGAAGATTAAATGCAGATTAAAAAAAACAATAAGTACATTGTATTGCATTTATAGAGAAAAGGAATTGGAGTTGATAATTGCCATGGAAAAATAACGAATAGCAAGACAAAAAACAGCATAGAGAAATGGGGAAAAAGAAACAGGGTAGATTGGGGCGAGATGGAGATGGAGGAACAGTACTAAACAAACACTCACTCAAATAGATGTTTATGTATACATTGTATTTCACATTATAGAACAATATTATAAAGATAACATTTCGACTTTTTGAAGGGCTCAGGCTGAGAAAATAAATGAGTAAATACATAGAAGCATAAAAAAAAAAAAAAAAAAAAATTACTATATGCCCAAGTACCAATCAATGAATAATACATAGAAGCATAAAAAACAATAATTATATCAGATGAATTAAGCATTTATAACTTAATTAGTTTTTCCCATTTTCTCCATTCGTTTTCAAATTTAAGTTTAGTTTTTTCATCTTTGCCAATGGCAATGGATTTTTGAATCATATGATTATCTTTTATTGAAAATTTTATGATAATTATGATTTCATTATCCACTCTATTACTAGGAAGGAAATTCTGATGTAGAAGGCCAAATAGAAAAGATATTTTGTTTACTGAGAAAGGAAATAAAAGAGCTTCCAATAATGTGTCAAAAAAGTAAAATTTGCACTTCCTCACATTCCCATAATATATGAGTTATTGTTTCTGGCTCAGGGTTGAATAGTATACATAGAGGGGAGACAACTAATCCAATTTTAAAAAGAAGTGAGTTTGTTGTTAGGATATGGTGAATTACTCTGAACTGAAACCACTGTAATTTTGTATTTGTTGTATCACAGAAAGGCATTTTATATATTTTACCCCACATCTGGTTGTCTATGTTGTTGAAGACGGTAATCCATTTTCTAGGGTCAGATGGTATAGTGTCTGATTCGATTATAGAGTTGTAATTTTTTTACCCTTTCCTGTCTCTAAGAAAAAAAAAGCAAATTGAAAGGAATGTAAGATAGGCAACTTCTTTTCTGTGTGCATTAGATGAAGTAATGCATTCTTTAGTAGCAGATACAAGACCTTGTTACTGTAAACACATTGTATTTACTTGGTATTTTTCAATAAATTCTTCATACTCTTCATATGTATAACACCAATCTGTGTCAACCTCCTTTACTATATCATTTCATAACTTTCCCACCTATCTTGATTTTACTGTTATACCAGATGGGCGATTTCAGTATGTTTTCCTGAAGGATGTTATCATGTTTTTTTTTTAACTTAGTAAGTAGAATGCCTTACACCAGAATTTATTTTTATACTCATTTTCACATGTTTTAATATATTCAGAACTACAATTTGAAAGAAGATCAGTGTTTATATAAGTCTTAAGTATAGCCTGTCATTTTGCACTAGTTTGATAGAGTCTTCTGATCCAAGTAAGTTCAAGAGAGTTAATGAATGCAGTAAGATGTGGCACTACATACGGATATGAGTCACTACGTACGGAATTGTGTCCCTACATAAGGAGATGTGTCACTACATAAGGAGATATGTCACTACATAAGGAGATGTATCACTACATAAGGAGATGTGTCATTACATAAGGAGATATGTCACTACATAAGGAGATGTATCACTACATAAGGAGATATGGCACTACATAAGGAGATGTGTCATTACATAAGGAGATATGTCACTACATAAGGAGATGTATCACTACATAAGGAGATATGGCACTACATACGGAGATGAGTCATTACATAAGGAGATATGTCACTACATAAGGAGATGTGTCACTACATACGGAGATGTGTCACTACATAAGGAGATGTATCACTACATAAGGAGATGTGTCACTACATACGGAGATGTGTCACTACATACGGAGATGTGTCACTACATAAGGAGATATGTCACTACATAAGGAGATATGTCACTACATAAGGAGATGTGTCACTACATAAGGAGATGTGTCACTACATAAGGAGATGTGTCATTACATAAGGAGATATGTCACTACATAAGGAGATGTGTCATTACATAAGGAGATATGATACTACATAAGGAGATGTGTCACTACATACGGAGATGTGTCACTACATAAGGAGATGTATCACTACATAAGGAGATATGGCACTACATACGGAGATGTGTCATTACATAAGGAGATGTGTCACTACATAAGGAGATGTGTCATTACATAAGGAGATGTGTCACTACATAAGGAGTTGTGTCACTACATAAGGAGATGTGTCATTACATAAGGAGATGTGTCACTACGTTCGGAGATGTGTTACTACATACGAAGATGTTTCATTACATACGGAGATGCTTCACAACATACGGATAAGTGTAACGAAATACAAAGATGTGTCAATATATACGAAGATATGTCACTACATACGGAGATGTGTTACTACATAAGAAGATGTGTCACTACATAAGGAGATGTGTCACTACATAAGGAGATGTGTCACTACATAAGGAGATGTGTCACTACATACGGAGATGTGTCACTACATACAGAGATGTGTCACTACATAAGGAGATGTGTCACTACATAAGGAGATGTGTCACTACATACAGAGATGTGTCACTACATACGAAGATGTTTCAGTACATACGGAGATGTGTCAGTACATACGGATATGTGTAACTACATACGAAGATGTGTCAATATATACGAAGATATGTCACTACATACAGAGATGTGTCACTACATAAGGAGATGTGTCACTACATAAGGAGATGTGTCACTACATACGGAGATGTTTCACTACATACGGAGATAATTCACTACATTCGGAGATAATTCACTACACACGGAGATAATTCACTACATTCGGAGATAATTCACTACATACGGAGATAATTCACTACATACGGAGATAATTCACTACATACGAAGAGGTGTCAATATATACGAAGATATGTCACTACATACGGAGATGTGTCACTACATAAGAAGATGTGTCACTACATACGGAGATGTTTCACTACATACGGAGATGTTTCACTACATAAGGAGATGTGTCACTACATAAGGAGATATGTCACTACATTCGGAGATGTGTCACTACATACGAAGATGTGTCAGTACATACGGAGATGTGTCAGTACATACGGATATGTGTAACTACATACGAAGATGTGTCAATATATACGAAGATATGTCACTACATACAGAGATGTGTCACTACATACGGAGATGTGTCACTACATACATGTACGAAGATGTTTCACTACATACGGAGATATGTCACTACATACGGAGATTTGTAACTACATACGAAGATGTGTCAATATATACGAAGATATGTCACTACATATGGAGATTTCATTTCAGAAATATTTTATTAACAATACAAATATAAATAAATACAAAGTATTGTCAAAAGAATAAGACAACAGGCGAAATGCCTATATCAGTCTTCTTCTATTACTTCCGGTTAGCCTTGGTAGAAAGATGATATGTTTCACTTTATTATTTCTACAGAAATTATATATCATGACATTATATGTATACTGTAGTATCTTATTCAAAAGGGATTAATGTAAGGAATTATATGTTCATCATGAAATCAAATAGATTAGGTGTTATAATTATAGAGATAACTGCTATTCAAAATTACTTAGTAGGAAAACAAAACTATTATTTGATAAAGTGAAGACACAACATATTTCCACCAAGCCTAAAATGAAAAGTTATATGTAATGTAATAAACAACAATAACTCACTCACACACATTCATTCATACTTTCATACTAGAATGTTATAAGGATGAGTATTTAACATAACAAACTTGCAATAATTGTTGAGTAAATGTGCAGTGTAAGTCTTATATAATTGTATTACTACTAAAGACAATATTACATATAGTTTCTTATTTATACACAGAAAAACGTTTAGAGGATTTAATATATAAGTTTACATGATATAGAAGAGATATTTAAATGATCAGGAGCATTAATGATGCCACACACTAGGCATTTAAGATTTATATAACCTAACAAGTTGTAGATGGATAGAATATGGTGCCTAGAATTCGAATACATTGGACATTGAAAGAAAAAATGCACTAAATCTTCACTAGGAGCACCACATACACAGGATGGGTTATCAATCAGGTGATCAAAATGTTTATCATAATTAAGGTCACTTTTAAAATTTCTAAGCTGGCATAAAATTATGTTGAGTTGTCTGGGAGCAGAATTAATGAAAAGTTCAGAAATAGTTATATCCTTAGTAGTTTTTAACTTACATTTAAAAGAAGAAATTGTAATAGAGTCTCTAATGGAAGTATCAAGTGAATTCCACATAGTCATAGTTGAAGGAAAAAAACTTTTCATGTAGCTATTAGTTCGTGACTGTGGTATATTGAATACTCTGTTATTTCTGAAAGTGTATATATTGTTTACATTTAAATATGGTTGTATAATATTAGAGAGATACAGTGGAGTATAGTTATTAATAATTTTGAACATTAATACAAGTTTATGTTTCTGTCTTCTTTTACTTAAAGGTTCTAGTTGAGTTTCATTATATAAGATATGGTGAGAAGTACCTCTTCTGAGACCTGTTATTATACGCATGGCTTCTAGTTGAATAGATTCAAGAAGATCAGATTCGGTTTGAGTGCAATTGTCCCAAACTACATCAACATATTCTAATATTGGTCTTATGTATGAAGTATATAAAGTTTTCAAGGTTTTCCTATCAACTAATTTTTTAATACACGAAGTAAACTTAATCTAGAGTTAGCTTTTTGATACACATAAGAAATATGGTCCGCCCATGTTCCTTTACTATTAAAGGTAAGCCCTAAGTGGTTATGAGATTCATTTTGTGCAATTAGATTATTATTAAACAGAAGATGTGGATAATCAATGTTTTGTCTACGACTGAAGTTCATAGCTATTGTTTATTACGATTGAAGAGAATTTGCCATCTATGTGCCCAGTCAGAAATAGAGGCTAAGTCATTATTAAGCAGTAAAGAAGGTGTATCTAAATCATTATTATTTTGTATTATTACATATAGAAAGGTGTCATCAGCAAAGAGTTTTATATTGCTGTTTATATTATTAGTAATATCATTAATGAAAAGAAGAAACCAAAATGGACCAAGGACAAATCCTTGAGGGACTCCTGCCGATATAGGTTTAGTGCTAGATTGATACCCTTCAAAGATTACCCTTTGCTTTCTGTCAGATAAGTAAGCCTTAAACCAATTATATAATTTACCTTTAATACCGTAAGATTTCATTTTATGTAATAGACCTAAATGCCATACGCGATCAAAAGCTTTACTTATATCACAGAAAACACAGCGCAAATCTTTGCCTTGATCTAACGTACTACTTATAGTATTATATATATCAGTTAACTGGTTAACTGTAGAGTCATTGGGTCGAAAACCTGACTGATGTTCACTTAACATATTATGACTTGAAATATAATTATATGTATATTTAAAAATAATTTTTTCTAAAATTTTAATAAAGACAGATGTGACCGCTATGGGTCTATAATTATTAAGGTCACTAACTACACCTTTTCCTTTATAAAGTGCAGTAACATTAGCAACTTTTATTTATGGAGATATGTCACTACGTACAGAGATGTTTCACTACATACGGAGATGTTTCACTACATACGGAGATGTGTCACTACATAAGGATATGTGTCACGACATACAGAGATGTGTCACGACATAAGGAGATGTGTCACCTCATACGGAGATGTGTCACTACATAAGGAGATATGTCACTACATATGGAGATGTGTCACTACGTACGGAGATGTGTCACTACATATGGAGATGTGTCACTATATGTGTCACTATATATGAATATGTGTCACTACATACAGAGATGTGTCACTACATAAGGAGTACTGTCTAATCTGCTTTATTCTTAGCCTAATTTTGTTTTGTATTACCAGCTTTCTCTTGGCTATTCATCATTTTCTTCTTTACCCCTATTCCTTTCCTTTCCTTTTCTCTTGTCGTATCTCCATTTATCTCGCCTTTTGCTTTTTTGCCTGCTCTATTACCTACTCATCCTTTCTCTTACCTACCGTCATTTTACCTACTGTCCCTTCCTCTTTTCTACTCTTCCTTTCTTTTACCTACTGTCCCTTCCTCTTGTCTACTCTTCCTTTCTTTTACCTATTGTCCCTTCCTCTTGTCTACTCTTCCTTTCATTTACCTACTGTCCCTTCCTCTTGTCTACTCTTCCTTTCATTTACCTACTGTCCCTTTCTCTTGTCTACTCTTCCTTTCATTTACCTACTGTCCCTTTCTCTTGTCTACTCTTCCTTTCATTTACCTACTGTCCCTTTCTCTTGTCTACTCTTCCTTTCATTTACCTACTGTCCCTTTCTCTTGTCTACTCTTCCTTTCATTTACCTACTGTCCCTTCCTCTTGTCTACTCTTCCTTTCATTTTACCTACTGTCCCTTTCTCTTGTCTACTCTTCCTTCCTTTTACCTACTGTCCCTTTCTCTTGTCTACTCTTCCTTTCTTTTACCTACTGTCCCTTTCTCTTGTCTACTCTTCCTTTCTTTTACCTACTGTCCTTTCCTCTTGTCTACTCTTCCTTCCTTTTACCTACTGTCCCTTTCTCTTGTCTACTCTTCCTTTCTTTTACCTACTGCCCTTTCTCTTGTCTACTCTTCCTTTCTTTTCCTGCTCTTCCTTCCCCTTGAAAACACTGTACTACCTCCCATTCCTTTTTATTTCAATAACCTACTATTCCGCTCCACTAGCTACTTTTCCTGTTGGTTGTCTGTTGATCCATCTATGATATACTCTTCTGTTGAGATGTGTCTATGGCTACAGTTACCTGACAAGGGGAGGCCAACCGTGACTAGACGTAGGTTAAATATATTATTATCGTGTCTATATGACTATATTCACTAAGGTGGAGAGAACGTTGGGACATTATTTAACAAAATTGTTCCTTGAAATAGTAAGAATGAATTATGAACGTTACTTCACCTGGGACCAAGTTTCTGGTCAATCAAAGTTACGTTAATACGAACCATATATAATAACCTTTAGCATGTAAATAATTTTGAAATACGAAATTCTGAAATATTATAAAATGCGTAATAAAGATAAATTAAAATCAAAACAGCACTTGGTGATCAGAACTAATCTTCATGACTGAATCAGGAAAAGGCTTCATGAAGGTAATGCAGAACAAATGGCATAACGAACATATTTAATATACAGGTATAAAACAAATATGTTGAAATCGTTAGGAATCAAATTGCCCCTTTGTATGATTTGTCAAATGACATGTTAAACATAATAGTATTATCCTTGTAAGTAGCTACATATTGATATTAAACTTCACTACATTTTATGATAAAACTTGAAAAGACTCATCAAATCTTGGGTTCATGGCCACATCACATAAAATCGATTATTGAAACTGATAACCACAACAGTTGAATTCAACAGTATCGTTTCACTTCAAGAGACGCTTGATGTAAAGTCCACAAGAAACGGAACCATTACAGAAGTCATGCTATTTATATATACAGATTAGATTTTATTTTGCTGTGATTTACGCACATGTATTATTAGCTAATATAAGCTTTCTATTAATACGTAATCGTGTCTGTGAGATTTAAAATTAAATCCATAGATTATTGAATAAATAAATATACAAATAACAATTGAATAAATAAATATACCAAAAACAAATGCTTTTTGGAAATTATCAAATAGTTTTCAAAAGGAATCCCATATTTTTTAGGAATTGGACTAAATCATGTATAATCAGAATTGAGGATATATGAGATGAATCAAACATTGACTTTATTTCATCCGAAATACTGTTACAAAAGCTGCAGCAAAAGGAAAATTGGATATCGGAGTTCTCTAGAATAAAAAATTCCATACCTAAGAACTGTGTAACAGAACTAAAAACAAATGACCCTTCTTCAACCGATGACAATAATTTTACAATAACAGATAACCTAACTCTAAAATATATGAATAACATTAAAGAACCAACAGATGATCTTAAAAAATAAGCTATTGACAGATATCTTATTAGATGATGACTATCAACCTAAAGCACAACAAAAATGGGAATCAATATACGAAAATGAACTCTTAAATTGAAAAAGAATATGGAAAATAATGCAAACATCTATTGCAGACTGAAAAAGCAAAGAATTCCATTGGATATGTCTATATAACATAGTATCAACAAACTATAAATTAATGAAAATGGGACTCTCGGATGGAAAATGTAACCTCTGTAACATGCATTTAGAAACTCAACAACATTTATTTTATAGATGCATTCTCTCCAAAGAAATATGGAATTATATAGAACCAGTAATTAATAAAGCAATAAATGGTATTTCCCAACAACACCAAGTGTATAAGATTTCTGAAAGAGACGTTATGCTCGGACGTCATTTAAATTTTAACTCTTGTTTAGCTATTAATCTAATAATTCTTTCTACAAAATGGCAAATTTGGACATCTAGAAATAAAATAAAATTTGAAAACATAACTGAAAGCAGGCAAAAGATATTAGATAGTATCATACAGTCTTTAAAAATGAATATTTCAATACTAAAGTGCTCAAATAAATTTTCTTATGTCTAGGATTCATTGAAGAACATTTTTGACAAACATGTTGTAATATGGTATTTCATAAAATAGTGCGTTTGAAATATTAGACTGTAGAACTATGTGTGCGATTGAGAAAGTATATATAAATGTAAGATGGCACTATGCTGATATGATGTGATATGATATGATATCATTAACGTTTGAGAAAAATGCATGCTACACCATATAATATGACCAAGTTATGTAAAGTTGTGGGACAAAATTGTGAATGAGTCCCCTCCTGTGTGAGGGCAAGCAGTGTAAACTATTAACATGCTGATTGTGAATAAAAATATATATAAAAAAATATACAAATAAATAAATACAAAGTAGCATATTAAATAAACAGTGGCGCCTTCGTGTCTGACAAGTTGTTATCGTTTAATCATTTGATATCGTGAAAAAACCGTAAGGCATGTATTCTTCTTAGTCTGAACAGCCTTAAGACATGTAACAATTAAACAACTAACCAAGGAGTGATACCGAACTAATAGCAACTATAAAAACATAATGTAAAGTGCTAATATTGTGTCTACTGTGCCATATCATGTACACTTTATTAACAGTATCAGAGGTTTAATTGGCTGTACAGCATCACAATAATATATACATAAACAAATAGATAGATAAATAGATAAGTGTTATACTTTTTTCTATCCCATGTTCGAGTTTGATGTAAACATTATTTTCCATCGTCTCAAGACAAAAGAAATGAATTATGACATTATGTGAAGGAAATGCATTATCGATTACGTTTCCTAAATGCACATAGGAAGACAGCTGATCGACATAACCACAATTTTTACAAACGGAAATATTTGAAATAGAAAATATTCCAGAAAATATCATCACGTACCTTGTAAAGACTCGGCCACTGCTGTCAAAAGTAAAATGAGGCTGAAATAGCGAAACAACAGTTTGCCTTTAGAAGACATGTTGAACGCTGTACTATACAGCCACGATAGGTGTGTACTCGTAAACGGATACAGTAGACTGGAAGGCGTTTACGATTGGACGTCTATTTATATTACATACAGATCAAATTCTGTCCAATAACAAAGTTTTTATTCAGGTGCTACTACAAGTGAGGCTCGTGAGAGAGGAGCGAAGTGCTATCAGGACAAATAGATTTACCTTTACCTTTACGTCACAAAGACCACTTTTCATGGTAATGCTATTTATAAACGAGGCAGAGCCATATATTTCATTTTTTTATTGAAAGATCGCACAACTTTAGAAAACACTTGGCCAGCATTTTGTTTTTGAGACGTTACTTTTTGGCAATACTTGTGTAAAATATTAATAAAGAAACGCCGTCTATGTGGGTATTTCAGCTGTATGACTTTATTCCATCATCTTTTCTTTGATTTAAGCATTGATGTCATTTTTTTTAATCGGGGTATGAAACAAATTTTGTTTGCAAAGTGTATGAATCCGCGTACAGAAGTTTGCAAACAAAATTTGTTTCATACCCCGATGAAACTAAAAAATAATTGACATCAACGCTTATAATTAATTTTTGAAAATGATTTTCTAATTTAAAACATGTTTTATTTACAATTTTACTGGTTTTAAATGGGGTTCTTTTTCTCAATTCAATACGCAACGTCAATTGTCGATTGTGACGTCACATTTTTCGCGCCATTCTCGGAATTTCTTTCATAGAATAATAATTATTTTTCTTTGTTTTCATGGTAAATACTCAAATGTGATTGGTCGAAAAATTCTTTTCATTCTTCTATAAAAGAAATTCCGAGAATTGCGCGAAAAGTGTAACGTCACAAAACGACAATTCACGTTGCGTATTGATTTGAGAAAAAGAATCCCATTTAAAACCAGTAAAATTGTACATAAAACATGTTTTAAATTAGAAAATCACCATATATATATGGTGCTTGAAATTATTTAGGAAGTAATGAATCCAGTGTATGAATGTGTGTAATACATTGAAAGAAAATAAAGGAATGAAATGTGTAAATGAATGTAAGGTGATGAATGAGAGCCCTCTTGTATGAGGATATATTTGTCAGGATACTAAATCCAGGGCCTCAACCCTGGCAGCAGTCCAAATTGTTAAATGATCTGGGGCATGAATTTTTTTTGTACCTTAAAAAAAAAAAAAAAAAAAAAATAGAAAATCATTTTCAAAAATTTATTATAAGCGTTGATGTCAATTTTGTTTAGTTTCATACCCCGATGAAACTAAACAAAAATGACATCAATGCTTAAATGAAAAGAATTTTTCGACCAATCACATTTGAGTATTTTACCATGAACACAAAGAAAAATTAATTATAATGATTTGAATTAATACTGTTTAGATTAGGTCTCCTTTGTTGAGAATCGACCCTTCAATAAAGTAACATGAATAATTCTACTGAATCGCTGATAATTAAGTTTACACAACTCTATTTTATGAAAATAATTAACCTAGCCAGACGGATCTTCATCACAGGACAACATTATTTCATAGCTTCCTTTCCTACAATGAAGCGTGTTCCCCCCCCCCCCCCCCCCCCCCCCCCCGTAAAACACTAGGTATAAGTGGTGTTTCAAAGCATTATTGTTATCAGCTTATAACCACCAGGTCCGTACACACTTAACGTTATAAGTGTTTCCTACTTTCTCAAAATACGATTTAAATTCCCCGTAATTTATGCTTACTCCCTTATTATCTAAACCGATTAGACGAATAGCTCACACCTTGAAATGGATATGTGATTTCCATAATATCCGTGAATCACATTGAGTTTATTCAGCTTTATACTTTTTTTATATTAGATATAAAATATTTTATTTAAAACCTTTCTATTGGATACACAAATACAGTAGAAATTGATACTGTTTTATAGAGTGGCCTATATATATGGTGGTCGGTATGGTACCAGGTCCGCAGTGGTAATGTGTATGTAAGCTTTGAATCTGCCAACAAACATTAACCGCAGTGGTAATGTGTATGAAAGCTTCGAATCTGTCAACAAACATTAACCGCAGTGGTAATGTGTATGTAAGCTTTGAATCTGCCAACAAACATTAACCGCAGTGGTAATGTGTATGAAAGCTTCGAATCTGTCAACAAACATTAACCGCAGTGGTAATGTGTATGTAAGCTTTGAATCTGTCAACAAACATTAACTGCAGTGGTAATGTGGATGTAAGCTTTAAATCTGTCAACAAACATTAACTGCAGTGGTAATGTATATGTAAGCTTTGAATCTGTCAACAAACATTAACCGCAGTGGTGATGTGTATGTAAGCTTTGAATCTGTCAACAAACATTAACTGCAGTGGTAATGTGTATGTAAGCTTTGAATCTGTCAACAAACATTAACCGCAGTGGTAATGTGGATGTAAGCTTTAAATCTGTCAACAAACATTAACCGCAGTGGTAATGTGTATGTAAGCTTTGAATCTGTCAACAAACATTAACCGCAGTGGTAATGTGTATGTAAGCTTTGAATCTGTCAACAAACATTAACCGCAGTGGTAATGTGTATGTAAGCTTTGAATGTGTCAACAAACATTAACTGCAGTGGTAATGTGTATGTAAGCTTTGAATGTGTCAACAAACATTAACTGCAGTGGTAATGTGTATGTAATCTTTAAATATGTCAACAAACATTAACTGCTCATAACTTTAACCCTTGATTTATAAACCGTGCATAGATTGATTTACTACCACTAGGTACAACTGTACAAGATTTTTTAAGAGGCATCTTCAGTTTTTTGGTCCCTTAGGGCGAATGTGAATCTATTTATTATTGACATGTTCTTGAACTTATTGAAATCAGGTCAAGGAAAGTCATTTAAACAAACCTGTAGCCAATTATCCAATTATAGGACATTGAGTGATTGTTAAGTGAGAAGATGTTGCTAAAAGGTTTAAACACATTCGACACGTGTGACTTTGAGACTTAAGAAGTGGTCCAGTGTCTCTCATCAAGGTTTTTCACGGGCCCAATTACATGGCCAGGGCATCCTAGTTATTAAATACATTTTTTATTTGTAACAATCGTTTAAGGATTTACCTATTTGACTCTGTGACTTTAGAGGTAAGTGGACGTAATAAAAACGATTGGGTGTCCGTAATCGCAGCACCATGCTGTCTTTATATAAAATCCCTCTGAATGTCGGTTCTTGTTTAGAATTTGTTCAGCTAATTTAGTATATTTGACCCCTCTGACCTCGCAAACAGGTCATTGGAACAAAACATCGTATACTTTCATTCCAGCATGTTTTTGTCTCCCAATATCATGATCTTCGTATATTTTGATACACATTGCTTAACAGTGACCAGATTTAAGCGATATGGCTTTCGATGTGGGTCAAAGTTATTAGCTTAAAGGATCTTGGTAGCTCGTCATCACAGCATGCCAATGGCACAATACAAAATAAGTGTATCTGGGTTATTTAGAAGAAGCCGTTTGAAGGTCATTTGTGACCTTAGACGTCGGTCAGCATGGTGACCGGTCATCATGGTATGCTACTGGTCGAATACTGAAAAGTCTATTAATGGAAATCGTTGCCTTGTAATTTTTTTCATTCGGTATATATCGACGACCGGATAGGAACTATGCAATGGTTAAGTTTTCATTACAAACTTTTTTTTGTTTCGTTTTTGTTTGTTTTTGTTTTTGTTTTCCTTTATCATTTTTTGGAGCTTATTTCAATTCATGATAAAAGAAAGCAGATATAAAATGATATATTTATTCAAATTCAGAGACATTTATGAGAATAATTCAGTCAATAAGATATAATGTACATCATAAAGATCTGGTCTAGTCTAAATACAACTTATAGAAATAAGATAATTGGAGACGAATTTGATAAACCACATATGTTAGTGTTGATAAACATTGTAATGAAAAAGGTTCCAGAATGAGGATATATATAAATACAAAAACTTAACTACCGCGGTATATGAATTAGAGTAAAATGTTTACGAACCGTAATTACTATTGGTGTATATGAAAATAAGTATAATTAAGTATAACTAATGGTGTTGAGATAATTTATTTTATATCTATATTGCAAGTATAATTAATAATCAAGAAATATTTATGATATTTAAATAGCAAATATCACGTATGGTTAAATGAAAGGTGAAGTATTTCTATTACAAGTATATATGGGGTGAAGTAACGTATGTGTTATCGGGAATATAATGGAACTTCCCCGGTTAGACGTTTCCTCAAGAGACACAATTACCTATCACGTGAATACACCAACATATCCCGTTATGAATACAGTCATATCACATTATGGTTTGTTGTTTGTTGCGGTATAATACAATATTAATACGAATACTGTGCTGTATTTAAGTACTGCCGTTGAACCCTACATGTGAGTTACAAACTTGCTTTACCACCTTGATAAATGTTGATTGTATTGACGGAATCAGATAGCCGAATCCGATTCGTGTTACATTAGCGGTGATTGGATGCATTTGAAGTAGACGGAGTTCGAATTTCTTGTTGACAACACCGAGAAATAAAAAAAACTGTCGCTAACCCGAGGTGTACAGCCATCATACTATTAGTACGGTGCTATCTGTATGTCATCGTTTAACTTAGGTTTGATTCAAGATTGAAGTTAATAATCACGTTTAGCATTACATAGCAGTGTGCTAATTCAGATGTTGTTTACAAAATGTTTATCACTGTCACGCATGCGTACTGAAATTATACCAGTCGAAGTGATTGTAGTAAGAAATATTCGTCATCTTGGTGTTACTTGTTTCAAGTTACAACAGCATGGTTTTTAAACTGAATGAAGCTTCTCAGTTACTAAGTCATCATCGGTATACATAATACATTTCATTTGCATTCAATCATCCGGATATCGTTATTTGTGCAGATACCACAACTTCTAATTCTCCTGGTGTGGAAAACCATTGTGTTCAACCGGACAACCCTATAATATTAATGTGCACTTACAATGTAATACTGATCACAATAGTTTTACACATCATCGTTAATATAAAGGATTCGGCGGCGTTTTCTCGTTAACATGAAGGGTTCAGCGACAGTAAGACAATGGTCTCTTGTTCGTCGACATGTGTCTTTTTGGGTATAAATAAACATAATATATCAAAGATAATTATATACTATTTTTTAGAAGTTCATGTAGTGTTTAGTTACTACACTAGGGAAAAGCTGTCTCTGTATGTGGTTTCTGGACCGGTGTCATACACAGCTGTTACCATCACAAAAAGTTCCGCTATACTATCATCAAACTCAAACGTGAAGACGTTACTGTCAAACACGTGATACCACACGACATCAGAGAATCCGAGTTCGGTTCCAACTGTCAGTATGTAGGACGTCTTCAGCCTGTCAGTCACTTCAAAAACCTGGGAACAATTAAGGGTGACAGTTCCTCCCTCAACTTCCGGGAATTCACATGGCGTTCCTAATAGAAACAAATATGATTTAAAGGCATGTTTTGTATTCCATGTGTTCCTACAACACTGCATTAGATAAAAAAGTATTTACCCAACTGATTTTTTGTGGATTCTGATATATGTTCAGAGAAATGATTTTAATTGCTGGTCACAAAACACTGAAGAATTACTGTAATGTTAAGAGTTTTAAACCTTATATATTGAGTCGATTTGACATATTTAGAACTATTAAGGGATATTTCACGCTAAATCTGAAAAGCTGACCAGAATTTTGGACTGTGAGTAAAAAAAAAGAAAAAAAAAAGAAAACAACAAACAAACAAACAAACAAAAAAACTACCCGTGCAGAACCTTATTCTATCCAGTATCTTGCGCAACATATCAAGACTTTAAAAAGGAGACAGAAACAAGTACCCTGTAAGTTGTTAATTGGTTCTAAATATGTAAAAAATGAAAGATAACATTTGTGTAAAATGAAAATTTACATTACCTGTCAATAACGGTGACTGTCGGAGTACATATATGGTTGAGTTGATGATCTCACTGAAAACACCTCTCTCGTTAGAGCCTCTTACTTCCAAGCCACATTCCGAGCCCTCCACGATGTTTAACGTGTAAGTTGTAACATAGTTATGGAAACCCACGTCTACCCACGATGTCTTGGACCCGTTCATGTAATCTATACGATACTGGTACGTGACGTCACTCACGGGGTAGTCAAACTCGTCCCAATGGAACTGAAGGTTCTCCCCGAACCTCGTCACGACCTGTCCAGTGACCGTGGTACCGTGGACATTTAGGAATGTTATTCGGCTGTCGGTATGTCCGGGAGGATCAAGAAGGATGGTGACGTCATTTGTACGGGTCTGTTTTATCATCCCGGCATTGTTTTCGCACGTGATTGTACCAGTGATAATGGTGCCATGTGGGATTCTGATGGGTTCTGAATCCACACTTATCTTAGACATATTATCGGTCTGCATTCCTTCGGTTCTCCATATCGACCCTGTTATCATAAATTGATATTTAAAATGATTATAGTTAGACAGTATTAACCCATGCATTTTTCATTACAACAACTGTTGTTGTACCAAAATATACAATAGGATCAGATTGCATGCTAAGCAGTTATATAAATCTACTCCAGGTATGAATAGATTATTTAAAATTTAAATGATTATAAAAAATGAAGAAAATGAATATGTACCGATAAGCTGTTAATGGTTAAAGGGAGGTAATAGCTTCATTTAAGTGTGCAGTATGTATATCCTAGAGCAAATATCGTTATATTTATTATTTACATCTCAAAGGCAGTACGTATTGAATCCATCAATACAAGGGTTTCTGGCATAAATGTCCATTAACTCCTCCTCCAGCCTTCCACACATGTGAGCTAGACTCATATCGGATGCCCCAACAACCCACCAAAGCTATATTATAATGTGCATTAAGAGACATAGAATTGATAAGGTGATATGTTCATGTAAAAATTAAAACAATAGTGTAATTATTAAATCTATACATACATAAATAAATCAATCTGCGATTAAAATAAGAACTAATCTAAGAACTAATGTAAGAAGCAAGTCGTTGGTACAAATGGTATTAAAGCTTTAGAAGGCCTAGAATGTTTTCTCATAATACTGTTTATTCCAAAAGTTTTAAACATTCTTAAACAGATTGCAATATATCAATATCAAAATCACCAGGTATCTTGTAATTTTCCATGAGTCAGTACTTTTAGAGTAAAGTGTTGCGGATTATTTATTTTATTCCTTAATTGTAGCCTTTGTTGTTCATATAAATAGCATTTAGAATACAGTGAAATAAAGTGTATTCTCCTCTGTTACGTCATCATATTGGCGAATCAATCAGATGGTCTTTATATGGTATATTGTGGGATGTTCCTTTCCTTTGCCAAGTTATAATCCGTGCAGCTGTTATTTGAACTGTATCAATTTAATGTTTATATGCATTATTACAGTTGTCCTTAAAAAACACATCTTCATACTTTAGTATTGGTCTGATGAATGCTACGTATATGTATGATTTTTTCCCCCATCTAATTGATATTTTAAACTTTTGAGAATGTTGTCTCTTCTATGTAATTTCTGAAGAAATATTTTGTATATGTTCAATGACCCATCAGCTTTAACATTTAAGCCAGGTTGTTTATAAGTTTGTGAACTATCTATAAGAGTGTTTGATAAATACAACCGAGGGATAATTGTTGCTTTTGCTCTTGAGAAAAGAACAGATTTTGTTTTATTTGGTTTAAATCTAACATCCAATTTTGCCCAAAATTTGATATTTTCAAAATCAGTGTTTAATTTTAATGTTATCATCTTTCACTGCATGCCGATATACGTCACCAGCTAATAATTTTACTTCGTTGCTTAGAGTGTAAGGTAAATCATTAATAATCAATAGTTTTTACTAATTATTTGTAGCTCGTATCTTATATGACTTCACGCAACTTCCTCGTCACAAATGAGGAGCAGTAATGACATATTTATACTTACCACATGCTACAACACAGTTCACGTGCTGACTCTCTTCGTCCACTACCTTCCACGTGATATGGATGACCACGTGACCTTCTGTTCCATCACTGTACTGAAGAAGTACGTCCGATATTGTTGGTGGAGTATGATCAATGATAAGAGGCGATGACCGGAAGTAGGATCGCAGACCGACGTTGTTTTCCACTACTGCAGTAGCATATATAGGGGTTCCATGAGGTAGATTAACCGGAAACGCGTGATAGCCTCCCGTAAACACTGGCTCAAGTGCACGGACCTGGTATCCGTGTATAGTTGTCCCCACACCTAATTCTACTGATCGCACATCACTTTCTGGATCGATGAACTGCAGCATGGCTGATACTGTAGAAAACGCTATCTGCTGCAGAGGTATCCGAAAGGTTGAATAATTGTGTAAACTAACGTTGTTACATCCATCCAAAACAACTGTGAGACTACCAAGGTCTACCTTCCTATCTGATGCTTTCACAGAAAGAACAAGGCTCTCCACGGAATGAACAGTAAAGACATGGGAAAAAGACTGACGCACCAGATGCGCTTTAAATGAGTGATCGTTGAGAGACACTACTATACCAGTATCTTCAGTGCTGTTTGATATGGTCACCAAAAGTCGATAGACAATTGAATCATTTCCCAAGCTTATCTTCCATTCTTCATTTGGTGTAGACAAATTAATTTCATGTGTTTCATTATACAGTGTAACGTAACTGGCACATTGGTAAGCGACTGGTGGGGTCGGATCGATAATCACCGGTGGAGAAAGAACTTCGTCACTTTCCTGTCCGGACGCATCCATGGCTTTAACTTTAATAATGTAACTCCTACCGGCCAGTAGGTGTAGACCTGGCATTGTTGCTTTAGTTTTTCTACCTACCGACTGGAAGGTCAAAACCGAGGAATTGTCTGTAATATCAACAACTGCAATTTTATACAGATGTATATGTGAATGTCTGTCCATAAAGCCGTTCCAGGAAGCTTCCATGGTATCGGTAGAAGCTTGACTTTGGTGGTTTTTATAGTTCTTGGTATTGAACACAGTCCCAGGAAAAGGCAGTTCCGTGTCGACAACGAACCCGTCCGAGCTATAAGTAGTCGACACGTTTTGTGTATTGACAGCTGTCACAGTGACGTAGTATCTAGAGCCCGGATGTAAATCCAGCTCACTCCAGGTGAAGTTCGAGGCCTTTCCGACATTAAGTACATGTGATGTGTCAGAGGCTGAAAAAAAAAATCTTTTACTGTAGCTATTGATATAATAATGTTGACAGATCATATTTTTGGTCACTTACTATGAATTTATTACAACTTTCAATCTTTAAAGCTATAATGAGTTAGAAAACGTACAAAGTAATATTACGATATACTCACCTCCTCGGCTGGTACCTAGTGATGTCAGATAATGACGGATTCCACTTTGAGAGTCGGAGAACCCATTCCTCCAGCATGCCGTCAGAAAGTTTGTTTCCGTGATAAATTCTACATTTGTTTTGCAGCTATCTACGGAGTATTTCATGTAAAATCCTTTCAATATCTTCGGAGGTGTACGGTCAATCAGCAGAGACTGTGAGCTGAATATCCTGTAGGTGTTTGTATTGTACCATGCTCTGATGTAAGTTATGTATTTATGGTCGTGTAACAGGGCGTTATCGCTGCTTACACAATAAACCACACTGTCTCTCATTCCTATATCATGCCATACCTCTTCTCGTAAGGTGTCAAATATACCAGCACCATACTCCAAGTTTTCTAATCCCATACTCCACTCCATGCGTATAACGTTCAGATGAGATTGTAAAGAAGAAAGGATCCAGTTGGCACCCAAACATGCTGACGAAAGTGAATGAAGTGTATGGACACCGATATCGTACCCGCTATAGACACTCACAGACTGATAGTTTGAGCTGTCTGTTTGGTTGCACGTATTTGAATCGACAGTAGAGCATTTCTGTCCAAGGGCAGCACATGTACAGTCTTTGTTACAATAGTGGACATCACACGAATGTTTTTCTATCTTTAGGATTCCATAATCACCTTCCATATCTGTTTGAAGTACACGGGTTGTTACCCTTGTAGCAGACGTAACTAGTCCAGCATTGTTTTCTGCTATGATTGTCAGTATGATTTTAATGTCCACTTCCAGTTGTTGTTTTACATTGAAGAAACCATACTGAATGTCACTAGGTTCTCCAACATGTACGAGTGAAATGAAGCCGAGAGATAATTCATTACCACTATACGTCTCTGCAATACTCACGTAATACATGCTGATTCCTGATTCTACGTCTTCAAACCCATTCCACGTTACATTGATTGTAGTACCATTATTCTGTAATCTCCACGACATGTCATCACCGAATCCTCCAATGTGTGGCGGTGATGAGTCGACTAACAGATATCCACTGTTGACCGCCGTACATAATCCGGCTCTATTGCATGCTACCACTGTCGCCTGGTAGCGGTCACCGCTGAGAAGCCAGTGTTCTGGTTTAAGTAGAATTGTGGTGTGATTTTCATTAAAAAGTTCCAGGTCTTCTATATACGTGTGGCCGTTTCGGTGATTTGTGACTGAAACCTTATGTCTTACAATGGGGCATTGGTAGTCCTCAAACATCCACGAGATTTTGAGAACAGAAGTGTCCCATTGCGTGGAAGTGTCCTCTGAAATATCAGCTGTACTAGATGTGAATACAGGTGTCTGGCTACAGATCGGTTGAGTGACGTCGATCGAGAACATGTCTGACGTCACGTAGATGTTAAGTCCAACTTTGTTGTATGCCCAAACTGTGACGTAAAGAGGCGATTGAATGGGAAGGTCAAGGCCAGTGAAGAGGTGTTCGGTAGACATATGTGTGTTGGTCAAAGAAATAACGTTACAGGCTGGATCGAGGGTGCTACTGATACAAACTTCGTAATGATCCAGGTCGGAATGGGAGTCGTGAAATCCAACCCAGAAAACCTCCACGTGTGATCTATACAACATAGTAAAGACTAAAATTAAGTTTCTGATTGTCGTTTAACTGCGAGTTAATATAAATTAAAGAAAGCTTATTTCTGCAGTTTTCCATTTTGAGTCCTCGATATTTTCTCTAAACTTAGAACTTGCTATTTTTATTGAATCATTTTTAATGTCTTTACCTCTGTCCTATATAATTTAGATGTCCTTCCGCTCGTCCTACAAGTACCTGGCCACGTATCGGGGGCGAATGATCGACCAAGACTCCGTTGGACGTGACGTCCGTACACAGTCCTCCGGTATTGCAGGCCTGAACCGTGACGTAATAGATAACGCCCTCCTCCAGGGGTACAGACCATGTCATATCTGTTCATATATATGATGTTTATAACAATTTAGTAATAATCAGGGAAAATAGTAATAGGCGTGAAATACAATAAATATCATTCGGTCGATATAGAATTCAAATATCAGATTTGGCATAACTCAATCCAAATCTGCATTCACAAGGTCTACATACTATAGCTATTCATAAAATATCTAAAAAATAATGGGTAAACACGAAATCTGTTCCTGTACACCCGACCCTCTGTTTGTCCTCTCTACTACGAAATCAATAAAAATGTAGGGGTTCCATTCAAACAGAATGGACGGACGGTTTGGACGAACGGACGATCGGATGGACGGACGACATCATGTTAATAACACCCCATCGGCAAATTTGCCAAGAGATAAAAAAAAAAAATGAATCATTTAGTTAAGTAAAATGAAAGTGGAATTATTTGTTGATCTCTCCTATCCACTGGACTTCGATGATTTAACAACCAGTGTTCTTGTTTAAGTAAAGTTGAGTGATGTGGCTAGGCCCTGTATCCATATATATGTATCTGTGGGGTTAGAGTAACCATAAAAATAAACGTCTCTTGCGAAGTAATGGTGACGCAAAAACGATTACCACATACTTGTTCTCAGACCCACAAACGTAAAGCGTCTGACGTCTCTTTTGAATGGTGCCGTCCCCAGTCCGACTTTGTAGTGATCCACACCAGACTCGGGGTCAGCGAAGCCCTCCCAGGAACACACCAGGTGGCTGAAGTTGCGTTGGTAAGCAAAATCATTCTGAAAGAAATAACATAAGTGAAACGACAGAGACCGCTCTGAATCAAACGGACCTTATCATATCTTTTCAACATTATATCGTCTGAATAACCATGAAATACTGAATGTCTTGATATATGTCCCGTCTCATGGTATTCATTCATTCATTCATTCATTCATTCATTCGTTTATTCATTCATTTTCTGATTTAATTTTGATATTTGTTTTGGTGTCCGATTTCAATAGATTACGCCGGGCATAAATATAAATGATAATACAAGTATAATACAGGACATTATACTCACACTATAGCTTGGGCCTTCTCGGACAATTCCTGGTAAGGGATGAGTATCATCTAGAAGGAAAAACTGTGACACGGCTACTTGTGACAATCCAGCTCGGTTGGTTACCTAAAATTGTGTATTTTTATACTCAAGTCTACAACAATGTAACAAATACAAAGTTTTCTGTCTGATAAATAAAATCAAAATTACTCGGAAAGAGGGTATTTCAGTACAATAATTATATCAAAACTGTTTTTTGTTTCTTTTACAATTCGTGTAGAGTGTCCCGTAAGTACTATCGCTGCGCTGTTGAAGACCCAAAATCATACTTTTGATATGTTTGTTTTAAATAAAATTCGTTATTATTAATTACTTACATAATATCACTTACCCGAAGAAATGCGTAATAGCGATGGCCATGCTGGAGGTCTAAATCACTGAAGTCAAAGAAAAACGTGGAGGGGTCTACATGTCGAAAGGAGACCACATCCGGGACATCGGCATAGTTCCCTATTGCGACTTCGTAATATTTAATTCCTGACTCCATGTCGAAGAATCCCTTCCAATGGATTACACGATTATGAAGTGTCGTCACGTATCTGTGTACGTGTAAGTCTCCAACAAGCAGTTTACCTTTTACTGGAGGAGTGTCGTCAAATACCACACCGTCAGAAATCGCTGTAGTGGTCAATCCGACCTTGTCTCTGGCTTTAATGGAAGAGAAACATTAGTTCCGTATTCGGCTAGAGTATGACACCTCTTAATAAACTGTCTGTGTCAAAATATATATCCTGTATATTTCCTATGCATCACACATCTGTAAATTGTGGTAAAAACTAAATTGTCTAAATGTATTAAATACCTTCTACCGTAGCGTAGTACACCATCCCTGATGTCAGGCGTGTATTCCATACCAGTACTGATTGATCCTCCCCAACATCTCTATATGTCTGCACATCTTGTCCCATAGGATAGGACCCTATGAATATAGAAAAAGTTACAGTTAAGGAAAATTACGTAATAGTGACTTTTGTTTGACGCTAGATATGATTATTGGTTAAATGTGCTCTATGTGTCAATAACAAACTAAAGCCAAATGAAGTCTAGGAATATTGTCAATCACGTACCAATAGCGTATCTGTACTGCAGGAATCCAACACCGTAAGAAGCGAAGTTGTCATGGAAATCTGTCCAGGAAATGAATACTTCACTGCTATCAGACAGATACCCTCCATTGGAGTGAAGGATGACAGACCCCGGACTTGGTCCAGTTTCGTCTATTATCAAGCCATCACTACAACCTTCGACTTTATCGAAATGTTCTACAAAGTCCTTTCTTGTTCGGTTACATGCTGCACTTCTGGCACAGATGTAATATTTACCCTCGTCGAGATTTACCTTTCCGAAAGAAATGGCTCCTTCATTTGTTTCTGTATACACCAAACAGTTGATATCACTATCACATGTGTCGCTTGGGATTTGTGACTTTGTCATGAGATACCAAGTTACTTTCCTGTCCTGTAGTCCGATCATACACGCGCCTAACTTTGGTCGGGTACGACTGTAATCTAACTCGAGTTCATGAACGTAATTCAGTTTCTCGCCAATATTTGAACTAAATATTGATAGCTTTAGTTCAGAAAAGACAACAGAGTCCAAGTCGATGTCGTATACTATTTCTTTGGAGAATTTATTTTGATGAAATTGTATCTGTAATTGTTCACAACTGATTTTCTCTCTTCCGGAATGACAGAATGCTTGCAGACAAATGTAGCGTTGTGTAAAGACATCTGTGGGTATCTTCTTACATGCTGTTACCTGTATTACACATGAAAAGGATGAAAAGTACCGTCTTAGCAATAAAATATCAATAACAAAACCATGCGTGAATATGAACATAGACATAACTAATATTGACTATGGCTAAGTGTTCAAAGAAAAAATTATTTCAGGTTTAAGAATTAATTCTGAGGTTTTAATGTTGTGATAAAAGAATGTTAAACACATACAAAACATACTAAACGAATTTAGGACTCAATGTACCATGGAAATATTCTTTACCTGGTATTGTTCGGTTCTACTTCTAACACTTGTGGTCCAGTCATGATTCGCAGACAAGCCACTGTCACTTTCTGCTATTCTCCATCGGTACAGCAAAGCACCCGAGTCGGCTATATTCGAACACTGAACGTCACTCCAGGATACATTGATCGTGCTGCACGTGTCAGAATAGTCCGTAAGAATGGCTGAGATCGGGCCAATGTGTGGTTCACTTTCTACTACAAATCCATCAGAAACGACTCCAGCTAGACAGGTAGTTGCAAAGCATACTTTGACTGAACCAAAAATATATTTTGAGTCCGTTATTGAGTTAGTGAATACAACACTTCGTAAGTCGGCAGTCGCGATTACCGTTTCAATGACACTAACACTGTTGTCCGTGTCCTCCACGAACAAAGATATATCAAAGTGTGTGATGTAATCAGTGTAACATTTTACCTCCCAGTGCACAGCTATAGGAGTACCAGCATAATGATAATCGATGTCCTTCTGGCAACGGAATACATTGAATCTCATCTCGGGAGCGTTTTCCGGAATATTTGAAGCGATCTTAAAAACTGGACGACGAACAACTGGTGTAAACGTAATACTTCCTGGTTCACCTCTGTTGAATACGACATCATCGCTGGTAATAGTGATGACGTCATGCAGCTGTTCTGGGAACTGTACAGTATATTGGTGCCCGATGTGTAGTATTTGGTCACACGATGCAGTAGCGTGTGGAAGAGTGTCGTCCGATTGCAGAGTCCATTGACATACAAATGAGTTATTAGTACAGCCCGGGCCATCAAAGACCGATATTATATTCAATACATCATCCTCAGAAAGTACCGTGAACCCATCCGAGGACGCAAGACCCGTCCCGGCACTGTTGTTTACTCGTAATACAGCGAAATAGGTAGAGTTCCTGGTGAGAGCTGCATTGCTTTGGCAGTAAAACTTCTGATTCTCTACTGTGTGGAAGTTATCGATGTCGTCTATATCCGGACTGCTCCCTAGGCCAACTTCGACAGTTACGGCTGTCATTTGATCGGATATACCTGTCCACGATACACAATAACCAGTGAGGGAAAAAGAAACATCTCTATCGGTGAATGGTTCCTCAATTAATCCAGGATTTATATCTTTTACTGACCCGATAGTTGGTTTATAGATAGAGGGAACGTGGATAGCTTCACTCATCACTGTACAGTAATGGCCAGCGATATTGAATACGTGTAGTTCAATGTGTAATGGAATGTCCACATCCGTAACTAATTCCTGAAGATAGTCAATGGAAAAAGCCAAACAATCAGAAAGGTTTGTACAAACGGCTGTGTCGAATGCTTCCCAAGACGAAAAGCCTGAATTACCATCGTTCTTCGCAAAATCTGTCAATAAAGAATATTTTTTAATTAAATTTTTCTAACTATGCGTATATAAAATACCATTTAAGTTATTGTAAGACAAATATTATTAGTTTTAAAACATGTTTTAACAATATTTTAATAAATGCAAAACACTCACGGATTCGATAGACAATGGATGAAACTTCTTCTCGCTGTTCGTCGTCTGTGAACATGTTCCTGTATAAGCTTGCTACCACATGAGAACCGTTGTGATATAATGGTACTGACAAAGGACAGAAAGGCGCCGACTCGTCAATTACAACAGGACCAAATGCGGCTGTTGTGGAAAGGCCGGCTTTATTTTCGGCCTTTATGAAGATGTAAAACTCTGTCCCGGTAGTAAAGCCAATATGTTGTTGTCTGAAGAATGTATTTTGATGAACAGATTCAAAGTTCTGAAGATCTGGGAAATCAGCTGATAGAATGGTTGAACCAAATCCAACATAGGTTGTGCTGATTGGTATGTTATTGGTAAGGAAGTTCCAGAAAAGACGAATGCTATCAACAGGAAGGTAGAAATGATGAAGGTTCGTCATACTGCAGGCATTAGTGTTATATGATTGGTTGTATTCTAGTGGCAGTAATTCGAGTTTAAATCCATTTGTAGTGTCTGTACATGGATGAGAACACAATGATGCTCCGGTTATATTTGTTCGTGTCAGCTTTTCAGAAATGAGCCAAATGTCACCGTTATAACATACTTTGTGTTTTCTTGTCCGTGCGTTGGAGAGTGTAACATTGGTTATTTCAGGTGGAGAGTCATTTCTTGTGAAGCCATCAGAACATACGGCAGATGAAGGCTCCATGGCACGATTAAACGCGATAACGGTAACAAAATATTTCCCCTGAGCTTGTATATCAAACTGGGTTGATGTTGATGTTGTATTTTTATACTGGATATGTCCCGTGAAATTTTCTAAAGAAATCATCTCATACGTTTGGATACATCTAGCCGCAAGTGCCACTCTGTAGAATTCAATTCCACTTTCATGATCAATAAAACCGTGCCAGTGAACAGAGATACGGGACTCACTGATGTAGTCAATATCTGTCTGGCCGTCTAATCCTTCGTAAACAACGCCATCTGCTGGCGGCGATTCGTCAACATCTACGTTGACTACAACTGACGTTGTCAATAGGGCCGTATTTGTAACTTCAATCTTGTAGTAGTACTTCCGGTTATGGTTACCTATATGAGTGTTGTTAGCGGTTAATGCGTTTAGGTCAAAACTGAAGTGGAAAAATGTACAGCTCCCGACAACTGGACAAATACATAACTGTGATTCTGAACATGACGTCTGCAACGAGAAATTAGAAACATCAAATTTTCGCATTTAAACTTCAGTTTACATAATCAAAGTTTTACACATATTATTCCTGTTATTCATGTTATACGTAATTATATTATGTGGACATTTTTCTTGAACAGAAAAAAAACAAAGCTTTTACATGTGAAATCGTTTTCAGAAGTATATTGAGCATTGCAATATTCGGTCTTTATGGATATAATGTCGAATTAATATATCATTCTGAAGATTAATCTATATATAAATAAAGGCTAACCTCGTTATTGGTTTGTCGTACTCCTTCCGCTCCTTGTCCTATCAGTCTTTCCGGTTCTGTCTCGTAGAACCACCAGAGAACTTGTAAAAGTCCACTGTGAGTGTCGTACGAGTCAAACTCCAGCCGCATTCTAAACAGATCCGTGGAATTGTGAACAAACAGTTGTTGGTGTCCATCCCGTACTAACCAGGCATTATATATTACAGGAGGGCTCGCGTCAACAAAGAACTGAATGGATTCATCAAAAGAGTTTCCTACAATGTCACTAGCATTCAACATGAATCTGTATGTATCGCCATCCTTAACTGTATGTGGTATGCAGACACTCTGAGAAGATATGTTACTGATGACATTGGAAGAAATCGTTTGACCATCAGTTTCCTTAATTAATTCGTAATTAAAATGGGTGATTCCGTGCACGTTTGATGTGCCTGTAACAGGCAATATACCGTCTGTCTGATCGTAGGCTGGCGAGATGAGTCCATGTTCGTCATCTTCTATTGGTCTGAGAGGGTTGAAATGCACGAATTTGTCGTTATAGTATCGATCTCGCCAGCTAACACAGATATCATGATGTGTGATTTGCCATGTATAGTTGGTATTTGCTGCAGCTGATGATACATATAACTTATATGTTGAGTCGACGCGGAACATCGACGAATTGTCATACAGTATTAATCTTCTGCTCTGTCGTATATTATTTGCAACGTCCTTGACTTCCAACAGAAGACCGTACATGGCTGGCTCGTGTTCAGGTAATTGTAAGGTAATCATAGAATTTTGTACCATATCTAGGTCCGTTGTGCCGTCTGCCTTTGCACTATCCATGAATAGTCTGTTAATACCGCTTTCTTTAATGTCATGAATCGTCAGTCGGAGAGATTCAATTCCGGACGAGTGTAGCACGTTACCTCCTACAGGAAATGGATCCGTCCAACCGGATATAGAGATACTTATTACTCTCTCCTTTGTCACACGTGACGAAACCGTCAATGGCTCCTCCAAACATGAACCACTTACACTGCAATGTTCTGGTTTAGCATTGTCGTATATATAACAGAGATCACGGGTCCTCTCAGTCTTTGTGTATCTCTCTGTCCATGTTGCGTGAGTATGAACATTCTTCGATATGAAGTGACCTCCAGCTCTTGGATGAAATCGCAAGCATAACCTAATGAAATAAACACATTTGTATAACTATTAGATGTAGTATGGTGTTTTGATCCGTGAACAGCATATTGAGTATGAGGGTAAAGGTTATTATTTTTGCTTACACCGTTTACCTTACAATAACACGTATACTCAAATACTGAAATTATACCAAAAACAACCTTCATCAGACAATTGTGTTGTTCTTCTAGCTTTTCCAATCAATTAATAATCTAGCAATAAAAGTGACGATGAGAAACACGGATTTTTGGATAAGTTTTTAGACGCCCTATCCCCTGTTCCGGAAAGGTCACGTCTGGTATGGGGTCGGTGAATACATTAAGTGATTAATTAACGTGTCGGTGATGTGAAATTCCAGAAAATGAGAAGCATAGTTGATAGCAATCCATCGATGCAAAACACAAATATTTAATTGCTGATAATTTCATGAACTTCCACATGCTGTTTTCCTTTCAAACAAAAAAAATTCAGTCAATTGCACCGTACAGCCTTATTCCTAGAACTCGTCAGTTATGATTAGCGTTGATAATGAGGACCAAAACTTGAAACAGGTCGAAACAAATCTGAATGGAGAGTTGGAAAAGACGATAACTTTAATGAATGACACAATTATTAACATTTAATTTCAAAAGAACGTTAAGTACAGATGTACATTATCAACAGTGTCACTATTCAAATGAATCAAGAACTGCGGAGCAGGTTATGATAAACCCCGGTGAATGAAAGTCCATGCATTAACCTACAATGTGATGAACTATTAAACTTTATTTATGAGAGTTTCGTAATTAATTTCTTTTTATTGATATTCGAAATAATTCCGGCTTCTCTCTTCTAAAGGCAGGATATAAGTGTTGACGAGGAAAATTTTTCACTCATTCTTTTGTTCAGGGAGAGAAGTATTAAGGAAGTCAGCCATGCACGTCCGTAAAACTATGTACCACGTTTTACTAACCTCTAAAAAGGGATGTATGCATTGGACTGAGGTAGCCATTTATCATTTACACTTTTCCATTGTGAAAGGTGAGAAATATGCAGAAAGTGAGCAGTTTTTCGAAGTAATTGATGTTGAGCATTTGGTGGTTAAATATAAATAGTAAAAAAAAAAAAAAAACAGGGTCCATTTATTCTTGCATAAAATATCTTGTTATTAAGTTGTCCTTTGATCAAAGGATAACCTACAAGCTGAACATAATAATAAAACGTCCTTCAGGCCGTGTAAAGTAATACAGAAGCTCATATTACCTTTGACCGTTGTTTAAAGGGTGCGATATATCTATCGTCTGCTCACTGGGAATGTAATGTGACTGAGGAGAGCTGCTGTTTAGGTCACTGAGGACGGTCCGAGTGGCTACCAATACCTCATCACCTAATGGAAATATAATTACCAAACGATTTGTTAAATAATGAACGAAGGAATTATCTGTTTTGCAGTAATCATTAAAATTGTTATTTCATTGTTAATATATCAAGTAACATTCAAAGAGATATAACAGTATACGAAATCTCAAAAACAAAATGAAACATGTTTTTTTTTCAATTCAGTGCATGCTGTAACAGGGTGAAATATATTTGTGTAAGAATGATATTTTGGATGTTGGTATTATGGAAGGTCTTGATGTAAGGGACCTAAAATGGTTGTGTGACAACATAGTTTTGTTTCTGTTACCCATGCCATAATCAAGGTTTAGGCAGTCCATGATGGACATTTTCTTGATAATCTCCATATCCTATCATTTAATATATATTTATATGTGGATAAAGCTACATTTTATATGATATATAATTTAACAGTTCTTAAATTTATATTTCTAACTGATTTACATTTAAGACGTATTACCGTACCAGCCACTGTCTTTTTCACTGTATCTATTTCAACATCAGTTATTCCAAACACATAGCTGACGACAAACGCCGGCCTCGCTACATGTGTGACATCAATAATGAAATCAAATGCTGTGGAGGTCACTATACTATCGACCTGGACATTCCCGTAGAAATCCTGTTGGTTATCACAATGGGATGATCCAACAAACGGTGACATTTTAGAATCTCCACTTGATGCAGATACTCGCATACTGCAGCTTGTAATATTCGGTAGGAGAAAAGCTGTAAAGACGATAATAAATCATATAAATTTGTGCTACATCAAAGAGCTACCCAAACAAATGCTTCGTTAATAACGTACACAATCAATATATTACTAGCTGGGACCCAAATGACATTTTTCTACTTTCCACTTCCACATTCAGTATTTTGAAAGAGTGGCATCAGTTAAACATCAAGAATCTGATGTACATATAATGGCCTCCCGGAAACACACCAAATCAACACATAATCACTAAGCATACAAATGTCTATTGCTGATGATCAAATAAATCAAATGGAGAGTTAGGATTATAACATATATATATACGTCGATGCCGGACTTGGTGAAGGATTTAGAAAACAGTCCACAACTTCCGGTCTTACTGCGAGTTTGCTATAATACCTATTTCCAAACCAAGTCTGTATGGCGATAACATACCGTGGCATAAGAACAGACCGTTTGGTCAGAACTGTTTGTTTGATGAGAGAATTTCGTTCGATGAAAATAACCCATTTGACGAGAGCTGTCCGTTGGATGATCGTTTTATGAGAACTATAAATTTGATAGGAGCTATCCTATGGTCAGATCTGTCATTTGATGATCACATTTCAACAGTGCAAAGTTAATGAACAATCGCATGCTGTAAACGTTTGTGGTAAACTTACGTTGACAGATGGCTTGACTGCTGTTGAAATACCTTGTGAACCCAAAAGCACAGGAACAAGTTCTGGCGTAATCTCCACTACATGTACCTGGCCAGCACCAATGGTCATCCCAAGAACATGTACCTGGATATAAAACAATCCATCATGAAACATTCCATCTGTTTGTAAATCATGTAATGTTCAGTCAACATGCATGTGTGAGATTTCTAAGCGTAGCGGTACCGTCTACCTATCATTAAAAATTCCAATAAAGATTAAACAATGCATGTATGAGAACGATGTTATACATTTTAGGCATTCTGTATCAATTATTATTGTAGTATCAGATAGATAATTGTGAATATGTTAACTTATTAATTAGTTTGTAATAAAATGGTAGTCAATCGTGTGAGTCACAACACCTGTCTGTTAGTTACTGATGTAGACTACGTATTAATTAGTGTAAACGTAATACAAAATGTTCAACGGATATCATTTTGTAATGAAGAGGACTTACGAGTGCATGCCGTATCACCATTATCAAGTTTGTATAAATCCAAGTCAGTACACTTCAAACACACGGAAGGAATTGTAGTGTTACAGCATGATTCCTGGCAGTTTGCTATATCTGTAAGTCAACAATACCAATACACATCTTTTAGTGAGAAATATGTGTATCATCATCAACTCACGATGGAGGATATCAGGTAATCCTTTTATCTGTGAATATCCCCAAATATCTGACAGCTTGTTAGATATATATATAGGTGAATATCATCACCAAATAACAAGATGTATCTGACAGCTTGTTATATATATAGGTCAATATCATCACCACATCACAGGATATCTGACAGCTTGTTATATATATAGGTCAATGTCGTCAACACATCACATGATATCTGACAGTGTTTTATATATATATAGGTCCATATCATCACCATATAACAGGATATCTGACAGCTTGTTATATATACTGAAACGAAAAAGAAACGCAACATGGAAAATTGTGATTAATTTTGTATTAAATATACATATCTGTATAAAAATCGCGGAAATAAACATGCACCCTGCCTAACACCCATACCAATCTTCAAAATCACCCAAGTGTGACTAGAGACCTATGCACTTCCGGCGCGGTAAAAACATCAAAAACCGTGCCTGTACAAACATATGCGTTCTTTTTTCATTCAAACCAGTATCAATTCATCACTAACATTGAGCCACATCATCGCCAATACTTTTGCAAACAATAATTCCTTTTACAATTATGCCACGGTTATCAAAGGTTGATAGAGGACGTGCTATAGCGATGCTTCTGGCAGGGAACACGCAACTTCACGTCGCTCGACAATTCAGAGTTCACAAATCGACTATTAGTCGATTAGTTTCACGTCTTAACGCAACAGGAAGAGTCGATGACCAGCCGAGATCAGGACGTCCACGCGTAACGTCGCGACGTCAAGACCGGGTTCTTAGGTTGGCACACCTGCGTAACAGGAGATTAACGGCCGCTGAAACGGCAAGGAATACGATTGGTAATCATAACCGTCGAATTCATCCCCAAACAGTGATCAACAGACTGCGTGAGGCTAATTTGCGTGCAAGGCGACAGTACGTTGGTTTACCACTAACACCGCAACGTCGAGCACGTCGTATGCAATGGGCAACGGCACATATGCCCAGACGTTTTCCTATGAGACGTTGGAGGTCTATGCTCTTCACCGATGAATCTCGATTCACGTTATTTCGAGCAGATGGCCGTCAACGTGTGTACCGGCGTCGAGGCGAACGTTTTGCTGACGCCTGTGTTTTGGAACACGACCGATTTGGGGGTGGATCAGTTATGGTTTGGGCGGGAATCTCCCATGGTTTGAAGACGCCTTTGGTGATAGTCAATGGGAATTTAACGGCCGTACGCTATCGGGATGAGATCCTTAGGCCCCATGTTGTGCCGTTTGTTAGGCAGCATCATCTAACCTTTCAGCAAGATAACGCGAGACCACACGTTGCAAGAGTCTGTAGAGACTTTCTTGCGACACAGAACATTGTTCCTATAGATTGGCCTCCATATAGCCCCGACCTGTCCCCAATCGAGCATTTGTGGGATGAATTAGACAGAAGAATTCGGAAATCGCCGTAACCCCCCAAATACCCTCCCTCAGTTAGCAAATGCACTCGTCCAAGAATGGAATAACATTCCAATACGGAAAGTCAATGCCCTGATGAACTCAATGCAACAAAGAATTAGAGATGTGATAACTGTTCGAGGAGGACACACACGATATTAGGGCACGTTTTCAAAACTGCTGCCATTTCAACTTGGATTCACGTAGGGTACTACCAATCATGACCTTCTAGCAAAGTGACCTGTTCTTAAAAATCTCTAAACATTTAAAGGATGTTACATCAATATTCAATATTAACTATTACATATGAAATTTAAACATAATGCTCACAAGTATTATTTTATTAAACCTACAATTTGAAGTTGCGTTTCTTTTTCGTTTCAGTATATATAGGTCAATGTCGTCACCACATCACATAATATCTGACAGTGTTTTTATATATATATAGGTCCATATCATCACCATATAACAGGATATCTGACAGCTTGTTATATACATGTATATAGGTCAATATCATCACCACATCACAAGATATCTGACAGTGTTTATATATATATATAGGTCCATATCATCACCATATAACAGGATCATCACCACATCACAAGATATCTGACAGATTGCTTTATATGTTATTTAACATCATCAACTCTAAACAGGATATATGGCAACTTGTTTTATATATAATTCAACAACATCATAATACAACAGTATTTCTGACAGCTTGTTATATATATAATTCAACATCATCACCACAGGAGAGGGTTTCTGACAGCTTGTTTAATATGTAATTCAACAACATCATAACACTCACACGAAAAAGGGATATCTGACAGCTTGTTATTTATAAAATCAATATAATCAACACAGGATATCTGTCAGCTGGCTATATCTGTTTTTATAGGGAACAACCAACCAATTGAAAAAATATATTTTTGAAACGGTCCCTGTGTATAGAACGTTGAGCCAAGGATGAAATGTCTGGCAGCCACTGATTGGCCAGTATGTTATGAAGTGAGAATATAGATATGTAGCCTGATAGGTAACTATCAATAAGAAATGTTGATATAAATTTCTTAAGTCCGATTGTTTTTTTCCCCAAAAGTTCACGTAATAATAGTAAACAGGTAAACATTTAAGATTTTTGAGAATTTTTACTGCGAAATTCACCTATTTTCAAAATGGCTACCCTGGAGAAAATTTGAGCTGAAGGACCCAACTTTTTTTTTTGATTAGGTGTTATATCAGACCCTAAACTTTTGTTATAAACCATAATCGTCATATTCAATTCAAGAATTTGAATGAAATAATCCAAAACGTTAACACTAAGGTCTATGGGAAAACAATTGGTTGGTTGGTCTCTACATATAGCTACCGCATATGACATTTTGTGCCATCAAGCGTCCCTGGAAACCAGATGATGGGACCGACTAGCACATTTTCGGACGGGATTCTCATCTTGGAGGCATTGTAGCAGAATTTAGAGAGAAATTGAGATTCAGGGGGGATTGATGATGAAAATATGACACATGTAGTGTTACAAGGAGGACCATAGACCGGACAGATACGGACATACATTCTATATTTCAATTGTAGCGGTATATATCGTGGCTCGGGGTACGGTGGTATGCTGGTTGTACTGCTGGCACTACCCCGGTTCAATGTGTGGGTGTGTGTCTGGTTGTTCTGTTGTCACTACCCCGATTCGGTATTCGGTTATATGTTTGGTTGTTCTGTTGTCACTACCCCAGTTCAGTGTTTGGTGATATATCTGGTTATTTTTTGTTGTCATTTGCCCGGTTCCGTGTTCTGTGTCTGTGTTTCGACTCTTTTATCTAAATAATGGCTCCACTCCTAATTTTTTTTTCTCGTTCGGCCTTTTTTTCTTCATTTTTTACAAAAATACCAGAAATTAGGGGGTGGAGGAGATAACATTGAGTTATCTCCCCCTGATCTTTATTCTATATCTTATTTGTTTATATTTCTGAGTAACACGATTTCTATACTTGGCTATTAACCAAAAGCCATCACTTTAAATTCAAAGCTTATCAAGATATTAAAATTTACATTTCAAAATTAACTCAATTTTAATGTGGTTTTCTCTTAAGAATTTCATATCCGGTACCAATAGAAGAATCAACCTACCAGCCTAAGACTTGCAGTCAGGCACTGCATATTTTGATAGCATATCCTATGGTTCTATCCTGTTCCAGAAAAGTTATCTTTGAAAAATGTGAAAGATGCTATAGGGAACAACCAACCAATTGAAAAAATATATTTTTGAAACGGTCCCTGTGTATAGAACGTTGAGCCAAGGATGAAATGTCTGGCAGCCACTGATTGGCCAGTATGTTATGAAGTGAGAATATAGATATGTAGCCTGATAGGTAACTATCAATAAGAAATGTTGATATAAATTTCTTAAGTCCGATTGTTTTTTTCCCCAAAAGTTCACGTAATAATAGTAAACAGGTAAACATTTAAGATTTTTGAGAATTTTTACTGCGAAATTCACCTATTTTCAAAATGGCTACCCTGGAGAAAATTTGAGCTGAAGGACCCAACTTTTTTTTTTGATTAGGTGTTATATCAGACCCTAAACTTTTGTTATAAACCATAATCGTCATATTCAATTCAAGAATTTGAATGAAATAATCCAAAACGTTAACACTAAGGTCTATGGGAAAACAATTGGTTGGTTGGTCTCTTATACAGCACCAACAACAGTATATCTTGCAGTTATCTGACAAGTAGCCATATTTGTATTTCAACGTCATTCGCAAACAACAGAATATCTGAAAGCTTGTTATATATTTCGATGAGCAACACGAATGCACAGCAGGATAGTTTACCCTTGCGACTAACGAGGTATGAGCAAAAATGTCGTCGATCAAATAATAATCAAATTTTGTAAGATTCAATAACTTGCTATATATGTAAAATAATATTATCAGGAGACCATGGAATACATCTATTTAATGTATATATTTACGTACAAATGTAACAAGAATACTATTCGCTGGTAGTTACTGAAGGTACTTTACTCACCAACACATGGTATACACGGAGTTATGTCAGTGTCCGAACCTGCACAGTGTGATCCGGCACCGACTGGGCTCGGATTATTGCAGGCACGATACCTCACTTTTGTTCCGGATTCACATGTCACAGAACAGTCACTCCAACTGCTCCAGTCATTCCATCCACCGTGCGCTTATAAAATATCACAAATTGTAGATTATTTCGATACCCTGTACGTATCCGCCATAATGTATCTTGCAAATTCACAACTGTACTTTTAAGACTTCTTCTTTACCAAGTTTACAAGGAAAAATGTAGGAATCAAAGCTGTGACGTACCTTTAATTATGTAGTACATCCGACGAAATACTTACCATTACACCTCACGTGCAAGTGATGGCTATGTCCATATGAGCCATATGTTGTACAGTATTGACCGGAAGGACATCGAGAGCGAACATTGCAAACAAACCAGCGCATGTACTCCGCCTAAATGACAAAGAAAAGTCGAAACCAAATATGGTACCCATCATTGTACATTGAGCACTGTACAATCTGTATATAATATGTATATATATTTCAGAGTTTCTGGTAAAATTACAATGATTTACCACTGTGTCGGTACCATGACGTGATAACTGTATCTGTGTTGTGTGAAATGATTTACCCATGTGTCGGTACCGTGACTTGATAACTGTATCTGTGTTGTGATATGGTTTACCACTGTGTCGGTACCATGACGTGATAACTGTATCTGTGTTTTGTGATATGATTTACCACGGTGTCGGTACCATGACGTGATAACTGTATCTGTTTTGTGATATGATTTACCACGGTGTCGGTACCATGACGTGATAACTGTATCTGTGTTGTGATATGATTTACCACTGTGTCGGTACCATGACGTGATAACTGTATCTGTGTTGAGTGATATGATTTACCACTGTCTCTGACCATGACGTGAAAACTGTATCTGTGTTGTGATATAATTTACCGCCGCGTCGGTACCATGACGTGATAACTGTATCTGTGTTGTGAAATGATTTACCCATGTGTCGGTACCGTGACTTGATAACTGTATCTGTGTTGTGTGAAATGATTTACCCATGTGTCGGTACCGTGACGTGATAACTGTATCTGTGTTGTGATATGGTTTACCACTGTGTCGGTACCATGACGTGATAACTGTATCTGTGTTTTGTGATATGATTTACCACGGTGTCGGTACCATGACATGATAACTGTATCTATGTTGTGTGATATGATTTACCACTGTGTCGGTACCATGACGTGATAACTGTATCTGTGTTGTGTGATATGATTTACTACTGTGTCGGTACCATGACGTGATAATTGTATCTGTGTTGAGTGATATGATTTACCACTGTGTCTGACCATGACGTGAAAACTGTATCTGTGTTGTGATATAATTTACCGCCGTGTCGGTACCATGACGTGATAACTGTATGTGTTGTGTGATATGATTTACCACTATGTCGGTACCATGACGTGATAACTGTATCTGTGTTGTGTGATATGATTTACCACTGTGTATAAATCAATCTTACGGTCCGTACCTTTTCTTGGACAATCTAGGTTTGTTTTCTGTATTCAAACGACCGTGTTATATATATATTTCATGGTTTAAATACCGTTTTTTTTCAATTGTATTGTAATAATCACTTACGCTAGATTCAACTCCTCCTCTCGTTTCTTGAACTTCCTCCCAAGAACATCCTACTCTGCATTCCGCATGCAGGGATCGCCTCTTCCGAGGACGAAGGAATGAGTTTGCTGTTTCTTTTGAGAGCACAGGGGGTTTGTTTTCAAAATCTAAAACGTAATTGTGGATAGCTTATAATCATTAGTATGACTTATTCATGACATAATATATTTCGAACATGTCCCCATTTTCCATTGCTGTCTTGCCCTTTTTGACCTGTGTTTTTTAATGTTATGTAAAAAAAAATCTTTCATCATACATCATAAGTAGTAAATGTATTTGTATGAAAAATGTAAACTACATAGAAAATATTCCGTTCTAGCAGTCCACGTGTTAGGCATCAGGTTATTTGACAAAGGGACGTTTCAGTCTAGTTGTTTCTTATATGAATGAGGACCTGTTTATATAATAGAAGAACGCATTAACGCTACTTCCTACGTTATACTTACGTCCACATTGTATTAACATGTGGGTCGAGTTCTCGACTGATAACCATAAACAACTCAGCGGGCGGCAATACGCTGCACACTGCTCTCTGGGTTTTGTCCCCTTCAAAAACGCACACGCCAACATCAGTTATAAACATCACATCAAAATGATGAAAAGTGCATAAAACGAAAATATTCAAATGCTTATATTTTCAGTATGTCATATAGAATTCAGAAAGTGATTTAAAGATATTTAAAGATACAAGTGCTTAAATAAAAAAAGGTGATTAAGATATATCAAAATGAGCTTAAAAAGGTATAATACGGAATGGAATCAAGGAATGCCGAACACACCTTAGTCAACATTGATTTGTATTTAAAGTTTCATGCAAGGTAATTACATATGTAGTTAGCATCACTAAGCTTGTTCACTCTATAAACTGTGAGCTCCTTATTAATGTAAGCTCATTGCAACATAAATTGATAAGTAGTTAGATCCAAATAAATCAGCCTACACCATACAGCTGTATCGTCCTAGGCCTCGAAAGGGATATGGATTTTAATATTAATAACAAGGATGGCACAAAATAAAACAAAAAACAAAAAAACAAACAAATAGAAAACAGCTCGAAATTTGATGCACCTTAAACAATGCATATGCAAATTCCAACCAAGCATGTCAATGTATCAATGCAACAAATACATTGTCAAAGGTATATCACATACCAACCATACGGTTTATAACGAAGTTTTACCTGATAAGGAACAGCACACCCTTCCTTCAATGTACATTTGTCAGAATGAACTTTAATCGCCGCGTCATCGTCTGGATGGGTAACTGATGGGGTCAAAACGTCACCTCTGCTTTCTGCTAATGTTTGAAATTGATATAATTTTATGAGGTGGGTCTATTAATGCAAAGGTTATAATTACGTACGAATTAGTATATGTTCTTAGGAAATGTGTGAATTTTAATCCTGTTTGTTATATAAATACAAATACAGTCAATAGTCAATTTGTTAGGTGCGTAAACGTACGAACTGAACTGAATATGATTTAAAAAGAGAAGTAAAAGTAACAAAATAGAACTTGTTATGCTGATATTTATATATATTTGAATTCCGTAAACAGACTGACAACCAAAACTAACACGTCAGATCGACATAATGAGGTTTATATATCGCACATCAATGATAGATTATCGTAAACTAAACCAAACTAATTAACATTGTCAGATCGACATTGTGAGGTATATATATCACATCAATGATAGGTTATCGTAAACTTAACCAAACTAATTAACAATGTCAGATCGACAGTGTGAGGTATATATATCGCACATCAATGATAGGTTATCGTAAACTAAACCAAACTAATTAACAATGTCAGATCGACACGCTTCAGGTTTGTATGTTACATAAGCGATGGCATTTTATTCTTAACTTTGCATGCATGAAATCTAAACATGTTGGATCCACATAGTTATGTGTATCACATTAACAATGATATTGTATTCAAAATTTAACCCGGTAGAATTCCAAACATGTTAGATCGATGTAAGCTAATCATGAATTAATCCAGTAACAAGACCAAACATATATGTGTATATCAAAACATCTGATACCGATATAAATATATGATCACATAGATAACCGTACACTATCCTGACTTTCACCCGTAGGAAACCAAACATGTTAGATCGACATGATTTAAGTGAAGTAATTGCTTAAATCAAGCTAGATATTATTATCCCCCCCCCCCCCCCCCCCCCCCCCACCCCTCACCCCTCCCCAGTTCACACCCATTGTTCAGCATTTGATTTTTTATGCTCAGTTTTCAAAGTAAAGAAAAAAGGGAAACAGACATTTTGTTGTACCGGGGCACAACTTCACAAAAAATGATTAAATATCCCTGCCTCTGCTAAGGATCGGACCCGGGACCTCTGGCTTACTAGTCTTACGCTCAACCGATCGAGCTAAAGAGAAGATCTCCCTAGCCGAGCGGTATATTGCGGCTAGTATTTACCAGGGTTAAATTATAAATAAAGGTCGATGAACGTGTATACATATATATATATGTTATCTCCCTTACAGCACAAATTCTGGCATGACGATAAATTTATCTAATTGACAATGGATTTCTATTTCATAAATTTTTGCCTGATCTAATTTTTGTAAAAGGTAGACTTTATCTTTCTGAACATGTACATTAAGTTTTTAGTGTGTTGAAATTTAATAAAAAAAAGTATTTGCTTATTTCATGACGTGTTAAACTTAACTCTGTTTTAACTTATCCTTCTCTTTTCCTTAACGAAGGATACACTCAATACATGATCACTTATCAAAAATTCTGATACAACGAACTAGTATTTTAATCACACTTCATATTGTTTGTAAAGGTGTTTACACGAAACATTTTTTACAAGGACTTTTTGAATTTAATGAAACAACCTGGTTTTTTTTATGCTCGGAAACATAGATTTGTGCTGTTCTGGTAAGGAATGCTTTCTTAAGGTAGTAGGTTATGATGGTAAATATTTCCGAGAAATTATATAAACTATTTTCCATTCAGTTTAATGAAATCATGTAAGACTGTGTTTACATAAAATATTTACTAAATTCAATTCAAAATATTCACATCATTACAGACATTCGATTCCAGTCATAAATAGGCCGCTTGAATGAAACTTAAATTAACGGTATTACAATGCAAGAAATAAAAATAAATCCATTTACAATGTGACAAATATATAGTACAGCATTATTAAATACACTTAACTGGATACAAATAAAATTGTTTTGACTCATTCCATATCTGGACACTAATAAACATAACTGTTTTGACCCACCCCATATCTGGAAATTAATAAACAAAATTGTTTTGACTCATCCTATATCTGGATGCTAACATACTTGATTTGACCCACCCAATCTCTGGGTACTAATAAAAAATAATTGTTTTGACCGACTCCATATCTGGACACTAATTAACATAACTGTTTTGACCCACCCCATATCTTGGTACTAATAAGAATAATTGGTTTGACTCAATCCCATATCTGGGTACTAATGAACATGCTTGTATTGACTCACCCAATATCTGAAGCAGCACGATGACTACGAGCCACATTTTAGCAGCCATCAAATGAAACTACAGATCACTATTCCTTCATTTGAAACAACACTTATATATGATTTAAGTCACTGCAAGTCACTGATAAACGATAATGTTGATTGGAGAGCCCTAGGTGTAACTGGTATACAATCCCCGGCTACCTGCATTCGCCGTATACATATTTACTTCCTGGTAAGGCGTTTTTAACAGGAATCTTGTATCAGAGAGAACAAATCAAAATTGTTCAGTAAATGACATCCGGTCGGGTGTAAGGTGTACCCTCTAATATAGATATCGGACGTGTATTCCCAGAGATACTTCGTACTGGATATCACCAAATGGAATTTTTAAAATGAGGAAGAAAACTTTCCTAGTGTTTGTGATTTGGTGCTACACGGCAGGTGTTTTAGCGTATAACTTTCGTGATGGAATGGATCACCATTATGTATATACGTCCGAGTCAGAGGTTTTGGGGAAGACCAATATTACAATTGTTTGTCACGTAAGTAATCATATAGTGAAACCATATAGAGGAACCGAAATTAGTTATATTATAATCAAATTCAATATACTATGTATGTATACGAAAGATATAATACTTATTAGTTTTAACTTAGACACATGGATGAAGTATGAACAAGAACCAATTTACTAATTATTCGTCATACAATGTATCAATCAGAACATTAATATCAAACAGTCTTTTATACAATCCTATCTATTGTTTTATACATAGTGGGATTTGTCAGACGAATCATTAATTTTTATATTCTATTAAAATGACCAGTATCCAAAAGTCAATAATTTGATTAAATGATGGCTCATCTTTATTTTTCACACTTTTATATTGGCCTCGTAATCCAGAAGTACATTTCTCCAATTCTTTCTAAGTCCATGTGTGATGCTATAGAAAAGTATTGTATGATGTATGAGTATATACTCCTATAACCTGCTAATGTGTTACCTTGTCTCCAGCAATAGATCCCTAGTAGAAGTTCAACTTCAAAATAGTGTTGATAAATTTTGTTTTCTTTCTCATGTTTTTTCCTATATATTAAAATTTTAGGATTTAAAATCATTGGTTTACATACAGGTGCATGAGGTGTAAGTACGGCAAAAATATCAACTAAGTGTTGGAAGAATTTGGAATTTGACTGAAAATGTTCCTTTATTTATATAAAACAACAAAAAATAACGAAATAAAAAAGAAACCATAATTCCAACAAAACATTGCAAAAACAGGGCAAAATATGAACTTCACCATATGTATATTTATGGAGAGCCTCGATGAAACTGCCGACTAGCGTGCAAGTTACCTCCGAATAATTTTCAATCACTTCAATAACTTCTTAATCCTTATCAATGGTTTCAACAACCATGGAATAGATTTCTTTCATTCAAACAACCTACAAATACATTTCAATCATTTCAACAACTTACGAACACTATTTAATCATTTCAACACCCTCAGTACACTGTTCCATCATGTCCACAACCACCGATCACTTTTCGATCATTTCAAGAACATACGAATAATTTCCATTCATTTAAACAACCCCAGAATATATTTGAATCATTTCAACAACCCCCAAATAATGTTCCATCATGTCAACAACCCTGATCCCTGTTTAAACGTTTAAACAACCTTCGGATATTGTTAAGTCCTTTTAACTGCCTCCGAATACCTTTCAATCATTTCAACAACCCCTGAATACTTTGCAATGATTTCAACAACCATCGAAAAGATTCCTTTCATTCAAACAACCTACAAAAACATTTCAATCATTTCAACAACTTGCGGACACTTTTTAATCATTTCAATAATATCGGGATGCTGTTCCATCATGTCCACAACCACCGATCACTTTTCAATCATTTTAACAGCACGCGAATAATTTCCATCCATTAAACAACCCCACAATATATTTAAATCATTTTAACAGCCCCGAATATTTTTCTCGTTTTTCTTGATAGTGAAATAGCCTCTGATATATTGTAAGATCAGGAAAGTGTGTTTGTATTTGTATTAGCTATGTTGATTTAGAGTTAATGTATGAGGTGTGCCTTCAATGAGTTTAGAATTCATACGATATTTCATGAACGAGACGCAGACCTTTTTATTTATTTTTGCAAGCATTGGTGAATAAAATTTTGAGACGAGATATCCATGATTGTTGTGAAATTAGTGAGACATTTAATTACATGACCCAGAAAAAAACAAGCAAACACAGTAAGGAATGTTCTTAAGGAGGCAGTAAAGAATCAAAATTAAATTGTAGTGTACTCTTAACACAACTTAACACCAATTAAAAGACTTAACTTTAGTTTTTGGTAGGTACATCTATAAACCAATTTGTATGTTTTGTATTCTACTTCGTGCATCCAAATTTTTGTGAGACATCGTGTTATGCAGGTATTATTGATTTATTGTCTGTTTCAAGAGACATGGTAGGTGACATGTCAATGATTTATTTTCCTTTTTAACATACTGCGCGTTATGTAGGTAATATTTCAATTAATTTATTCTAATTTAATTAACTTAATTCCGTTTTGAGAGACAGCGCGTTATGCAGGTGACATGGTCATCATTTATTGTCTGTTTTGAGAGACAGCGAGTTATGTATGTGATGTATTATTGATTTACTGTATACCTGGTAATTTTCGCCCCGTTTAATTTTCGATATTTTCGCCCTTTGAAGATAGGACGAATTTAAGATGAAGGCGAAAATTTCAAGCTGAATTGACTAAATGTAGTCGGTTCACAACCATACCCTTTTATTTTGCTTAGCATTTCCAATTAAAAAACGATACGAAATTATTTTCAAAATTCAGTCATTTTTTTTTTAATTGTGTAGTCCGGTCAAGATAAAATTGAAATACAGAGTGGCATCATATTCCTGCCATGGAAAAGACTAATTTTATTTCAATTTTTCAATTTATTTATTTCACTCATGCGCACATAATATTGTGCGCGACAAGAGGTCGATAAGAAATACAATAATACAATATAATTGACAGTAAAGCACATATATTCATCTTCTACACTCCTCATACAACGATAGACGCGATATTTCACTATTCATAGCCAATAATCCGTACACTATCATATTCAACATACCATATACTACCACAATATTACAATTCCATCTTACAGTGCGATCATATATTTTAACACACAAATTCAACTAACATGCATATACCTTCAATCATGATATAACAATCAAACCATCATATACACTACAATAATGCTATATTTAGCAAAACTGATCAATAGTATATGCATAAAAAAGTTTACAATTTGTTGCGTAAATTCACATATTATTTTTTTAAATGCCTTTCTAGTTGTTGTATAAACAGGGACAGATTTGATAATATTTTGATATTGTATACGGTATCAATCATTTCATTTTGTGAACCGATGGAATGAAGGTATAATAAATAGGTATATAATTTCTACGAATTTGACTGACATAAGTATTTAAACATGTAAACAGATAATGATATTCGTTTCCAATTTCATTTAAACATAGCGGACAGATTCTGTTTTCACGTGGTGTTCTAGTCCATCGCCCAGTCTCTATGGGCAGAGACGTATTACTGGTTCTTAATTTACATATAGTTACTCTATCTTTTGGTTTGAGCCTAATCAAGTATTTTTCAAACTGAAATTGATTTTTAAATATAATATATGTTTTCCCCTTAGAGGAACTTCCAATGTCGTTATACCATTGTTGTATGAATTGGTCATGCATAATAGCTTTAAAATGTACTCTACGGTTATTTTTATTCACAGTGCAAGTTTTTTGCTGTAACCATGCATAACTTAGTCCCGTGCAATTGAGTAGATTCTTGATATAGGAAATCCATTTAAAATCAACAAAATCGTTTTCTTGTAAATTAAGCATAAGCTTGTACATTAAACTAGACAATTTATTTTCACTGGTAATTAGTTTATACCAAAACATTAGCATCATTGATTTAATTTCAACATTTAGAGGATACCTACCAGTTTAACCATAAATCATCATATTTGGTGCAGATCTACGTATGTTTAAACTTTTTTTTCAAAACTGTACATGTAATTTCTCAATCATATTGGTATTTTCAAATCACCATATTTCAGAGGAGTACAAAAGGATTGGAGGTATTAATACATCAAACAATTTTGATTGAAGGTCAATTGGTAAAATGATATTTCTAATTTTCATATATAATGCATACATTGCTTTTTGAGCCTGTTCAGCGAGGTTTTGTTTTCTGGCTTTACAGAAGCTGCCGTTATAATGAAATAACAATCATAGAAACAGTAACTATCCTGTGTATCAACTCTTCACCAAAAAGAGTAAAAAGAATATTTTGTGCATTACGTTTTCTTTCTTCAAAGATAACCACTTTGGTTTTATTGAGATTAATTTAAAGTTTCCAGATAGCACAGTAACTTTCAAATTCACGGAAAGCATTCTTTAGACCTACAGCTGTTTCTGACATAACGACCGTGTCATCTGCATAGAGTAAGATAAACAATTTAACAAATACACCCATGCGCTCTTGAAATAAATAATCAATATGATTGAGTTGGTCAACATTATTTTGCATGAAAAATTCTTCTAAATCATTTAAATATATTGAAAACAAAAATGGGGAGCGATTTTCGCCTTGTTTTACCCCGACATGACACGTGAAAAAACGGTCATACCATTTCTAGTTTTTACGCAAGATTTAGTATTTGCATATAAATTAATTATTACTTTAAATTCCTTTCCTGTATTATAATTCTTTAGTAATTTCTTCCATTAACCTATTCTCCAATCAGTATCAAACGCCTTTCTAAAATCAATAAATGAACAAAACAGTTTTTTATTCTTTGAAAAGTATATAGATATCAAGGCATGAAGGATAAATATATTTTCAGTTGTAGAGTAGCCTTTCCTAAATCCAGCTTGAACATTAGAAATTAGATCAATTTCTTCTGAAAGTCTGTTTAGTCTAGAGTTTAAAATAGAAGTAAATACTTTGCCAAGACACGAGACTAGTGTAATAGCCCTATAGCTATCAAGACTTTTAGCATCACCCTTCTTTTTGTATATAGGTTTTATCACGCCAATTGTCCATGCTTCTGGTACATAGCCAGAATTCAGTATAATATTAAAAAGGTTCACATGTATGTTAAGTAGTATAGACTGTGTACTTTTTATATAATATTTATTTAATATATTATCAATACCCGGCGCTTTATTATTACGAAGGTTGACCATAGCCTGTCTAACTTCATTTTCGGGTACATTTATAATATTTAGTATAAAGTCAAACATATTTACATTCATATCTGGAATAATGAATACATCATCATCCTCATCTTCATCGGAGTCCGAACTATTTGATTTCCTAAAATATTCATAAAACTGATCCAAGGATATATCAGCATCACTGTTATCATATTTAGATTTATTGAATGAATTTAAAATATTCCAAAACTCTTTGGGATTGGATTTCGATGTGGTTCGTATTTGATTTTCAATGTTATGTCTATATGAGTTGAAACTTGGTAAACAATTATAATTCCACCGGATTTTTTCTTCAAATCAGATCTCTTTTTCATGAAATATGAGTAGTTTTCAGGCATTTCAAGAATATCTAAATTATCAGTTTTAGTTTCGACAAATAAAAGAATAGCATGATCTGTAATTATATCATTAAACTCAGGCAGAAGCAACTTTGATTTCATACCACATACATTCAGACAAGTGAGTTTTAAGTCAGAACACACATCACCATGGTTACCATGGTGACTTACACCAGGACCTCTTGTGACGCGTCCCTAGTAACGATGGCCTGTTGCTCCCGGCGGAACGGTATGGCGCGTTTGGTCCTGCTGATGAAGTGGAAAACGATGCTGGGATGGTGCCCGACGCTGCTGTGACTGCGATTGTTAATGTTACGTTTGAGTGTAGAGTTGCCAGTCGATAAATAACTTATCCACTCTCAACGAAGCCCTTTTCCCATGACGTTTCGCTTCCTTCATAATTGGGATGAGCTCTCTGCGCCTCTAGTTAATCTCGGCGGGGAACTGTTCATTGGCGGTGAACTCATTTTTGCCCCTTAGTTTATCTGGCGCCGACTTTATAACCATCTCGCGGTCTTTTCTGCTCTCGAATTTGGATACAATCGTTCTCGGTTTCCCGTCGGATCTGGGCCGTAGCCTATGTACAACACTCAATTTCATATCGGACTCCAACTTCTTTATTGCATTTAGCTTTACAGCTCATTTGCATTGTACAGATGTAATAGTACACAATTCAGTTGGCGTACATACGGGACACTGCACATATAATTATATCAATTAATTAGAGAATGGACAACATCATTACAAAAGAGATTTTCTCAAATTATTTGCGTCGTACACAAATTTACTTAAAAGATTTAGCTCTTTTACATATGTTGTGCTTAATAGTTGGACAAGCTTAAATACACATGGTTTTTTCCAATAATATTTTTTTTTTATAAATTTCTGCATTAGATATTGACAAACTGGACATACAAGGAAAAAATGAAATCCCTCCTCAAGATCACGATTAGAATCACAAAATCTACAGATACGTTCACTCCTGACTATATTAGAATAGCGTCCTGACTCAATATACAAGTTATGTGCTGATAACCTCATTTTTGTCAATACAATATGATTTTTGGGGTATATATTTAGTCAAATAACTTAAGATATTTGAATTTATTAAATGTTGGTTTATCCATACTTCACCATAACCAAGACTGAACAACATATCGTTGACACATTCAACCCAGTTAAATACATTATTTGATTTTGGTAAATTCAATAAAACATCATATGCGGTTTTCAAAATACAGTTATTAGAGTTTATAATTTTGAACCAGTATTTTATCATACGATATTTTCTGGTATATACGAGTGGAAAACGACCCAATTCAAAATAAATCATAACATTGCATGTAGATTTTTTAACAAATAATATCCTTTTACAAAATTCTATGTGTATCTTTTCAATATCTGGCGCTTTACAGCCACCCCAGATTTCAGATGCATAACTTAATACACTATTCACATATGTATCAATATTGAAAAAAGGGCAAATACCGCCTTCAGCCCTTGTTCAGACTTTTTTTGTAATGTATTTAATTTGTCATTCAATTTAAAAACAACTCCAAAATATGTAAATTGGTCTACAACTTCCAACTGTTTACCATCGTTAAACCAACAATCATCTTTATGTAATTTACCACTTTTTTCTAAATACAAGTGAGAGTAGTTATATAGGTTATCTAACATACTTTGCAAATCACTCGCAGACTCAGCAAAAAGGACCAAGTCATCCACATATATCATGAGAAAGAGGCTTAACTCCCCAAATTGGTAGTCATTGTTCCTTGTTCAATAAAATGATTTTCAAAGTCGTTGACGTATAACGAAAACATAATTGGGGACATAATTTTCCCTTGGGCGAGGCCCATATTGTTTACAAAAAATTCTGAACATCTTCCATCGACAGTAACACATGATTCCACCTGTCTATACATTGATTTAATAGTTTTAAGTAATTTTCCTTTAATCCCAAGTCGGGATAATTTAAACCACAATTTATATCTATCTATAGAGTCAAAGGCTCTTTTAAAATCTACAAATTAACAAAATAATCGTTTCTTATCATTAAAAGATTTGGTAATTATAGCATGAAGTGCAAAAATTGCATCGACTGTGCTTACACCAGGACGAAACCCAAACTTGGCATCTGTTACCAAACTATTTAGTTCAGACCATTGTATAAGACGGTTGTTTAAGATTGCATTTAATAAAGTATTCATTAATAATACCATCTTAACCGTGATATTTCCCTCTTTTTAGCCCACTAATGGCTTTTTTGATTTGCTGAACGGTAATTAGTTGGTCTAATTCATCAAACACAACATTAAGACCGTGTCGCACGTGCTGACCTCTCAGGTCGCTCAGCTTGTTCCACTTCTGTGAATGGGGATAGTAAATCTAACAGGTCATGCGTGACATTGTAAACACTACTGTTAATAGACTCTGGGGTTAATTCACCATCAATATTACTTGCAGTATTAATCCTATCGATATTATCACGTATTACAGTAATACATTGATTCTTTAAAGCATCGTCCCATTTATGTATAGGCCTCTTAGAGCCTGATAAATAATTCGACTGAATTTTGATATGTGGAGGAGTGTGATCCGAGAATTCTGCGAAACTACAAACAATAAAATTTTCCATAATCTGGATAAGCTGGGGATGTATAATTAGATAATCTAATACACTCATACCACTTCTACAATGGAATGTAAAATCACTAGAAAAGGTATATTTGTCTCTTCCATTCAATATCCTTAAACCGGTAGCCTTACAAAGGTTCAACAGTCTAGTACCATATTCATTCAGCACTGTGTCGGGATTAACCCTTTTACCGATGTCAACATCAGCATCATATGTAATAAAACCTTGTAGATGTTGTTGGACATTTCTATTAATATTATCATGTCTAACAAAATCATCATCCGTTCGTGTTCTACTATTTAAGTCTCCAAAAACAAAAATATCACCCTTATTAGAGTAATCAGCAATAGAGTTTTCAAGTTCAAATAATAAATATCATTATAAGACTGGTAATAGTTTGAACTGGATGGCGGTATGTATACACCTGCCATAATTATATAAATCCTTATCAGTGCCTAGTAATGCTTTATCTAATTTTATCCAGGCTATTGTATCAGAAAGTATTTCATCGACTGTAACAAGATTCTTTAGATCTTGATCTATTAATATAACAATACCTCCTCCTTGTGTATGTCTTGTCAATATTCTAGGGATACAAAAACAATTATAACAACAAATATTAAGAGAAAATCATTTGTTATCCAACACTCCGCCAACAATATTATATCATATGTACTAATATAATTAGCAAAGGCTTTATCCTCTAATTTACCATTAATGTTCAATGAGATTATCTTAAGTTGTCTCGCATTATGTCCAGACTCTGCGTATTCCTATTTACGTCCTGTTCGTCCGTTCTGCGTGTTCTTCCTTGTGCTGGTAAGTGTTGCTTGCTTTACACAGGGCCCTGTGTAAAGGGATCTGTCTATATATAAATTGTCCTTCACAATCACTGTACGTTTTCCTTCTTCTCGTGCCTTCTTACACACAGGCCATAACTCCTGTCGTACAGCTTGAAATTCCTTCGGGTACTGCTCGCTAATGGAAATCTGTGTTCCCTTTATTTTTTTTTTTTATTTTTTCCGTAAATTTTCCTGTTGCTGGTAAGAGTTAAATTTCACGACAAAGGGCGGAGGTTTCCCGACACGTTTTTCTCCGATTCTTTGAGTTCGGTCGATGGCTACATCATCAATGTCAAGCTTATCGCGAAACAGATCACGGACACGCTGTATGCAATCCTCGTCTTGTAGAGTCATCTCCGTCTCGCTCAACTCATTAACTCCAAAAAACAATAAATTGTCTCTCATAGAACGTGATTGGATTTTAACAACAGAGTCCGTGAGATTCTTCCATTGCGACAGGGTACTGTCTAATAAGGCCTTCACAGAGTTTAATTCCGCCCCGAGCATTTCCATATCTTTCTTATCCTGGTCAAATTTTTCACTCATAAACTGCTGACTTTTCTCTACTTCACTCACCCGGTCACTAAGGTTCCTGACATCAGTTTTTACTTCCTTTGAAGTTCTTTAAATGGAGTCAAGTTTGCCCAACCTCATATTCATGCCTTCAACTTTCTCCATAAGTGCCTGAGCCCATCCCGGCGTAGAATCCGAGTTTTGCGTGGGTACATGAACAGCCTGGGGCCCTGATAAGGGGTACATCATGATGGATGCTGGCATATTAGTCAATGTTGGTGATACGATATTTTGATATCCCTAATAATTTTGACTATTGGTACTGTTCATACTGTTTATATACTGGGGGCTGCCCTGGCTACATTGGACTGACATTGCCTGCCCGTTCGACATACTAGCTATGCCTGTTATCGACCCATACACCTGATCATTGCGAATTTGCTCTATGTAACTCACTCTCTCTTTATGAGTTCACCGTCGCTTAATTGTGGCTCTCATTCATGTACATGTATGTACATGTGAACAAGAAAAACACTGGTCAGTCATTAGTCACGGCGCGGTGAACTTACAATTTATCGTGTTTGCTTAAAATCACCCATGCATACCAATGACTACTTGAATCAATAGGGACTAAAAGAAAATCTGAGCACGGGTAAACGTTCTTTATTTGACACCTGATTACAATTTCACATCTCATACTGGTAAGATATTTGGGCAACTGGATAAGTCCCGCGTGTAACCGTATTGAAAATTCCGAATGGAATTTTTCGATTTTACAACCAGGAAAAGGATAATTCTTGAAAACCATTGAGGGCGAATTTAAAACGGGGCGAATATGTTTTGTGTTGCTCAAGGGCGAAAATAACCTGGGGCGAAAATTACCAGATAAAAAGTATTATTTCAAGAGACAGCGCGTTATGAAGGTGATATGTTGATAACTTATTATTTTGAGAGTCATTGCGTTGTATGGGTTAACATATTATGTATTTCTATAAGAAAAAAGAAACATGCATTCTACCATTTCGACCTTTTTAGAATTTCCTGTTTGGATAATAATGGCGAACGCTCACCAAAGGCCGAAAGTGAGACATAAGAACCTCTTACGAATGATGCAATTGAGACAGCAGCTACAGTGCCTCAGAAGGTACCATTCACACGTCCTACCTGTGGGGCAGCAGGTACCATTCTCACATCCTACCTGTGGGGCAGCAGGTACAATTCTCACGTCCTACCTGTGGGGCAGGTACCATTCACACGTCCTACCTGTGGGGCAGCAAGTATCATTCTCACGTCCTTCCTAAGGGGCAGCAGGTACCATTCTCACGTCCTACCTGTGGGGCAGCAGGTACCATTCTCACGTCCTACCTGTGGGGCAGCAGGTACCATTCTCACGTCCTACTTGTGGGGCAGGTACCATACCCACGTCCTTCCTAAGGGGCAGCAGGTACAATTCACACGTCCTACCTGTGGGGCAGCAGGTACCATTCTCACGTCCTACCTGTGGGGCAGCAGGTACCATTCTCACATCCTACCTGTGGGGCAGCGGGTACAATTCTCACGTCCTACCTGTGGGACAGGTACCATTCACACGTCCTACCTGTGGGGCAGCAAGTATCATTCTCACGTCCTTCCTAAGGGGCAGCAGGTACAATTCTCACGTCCTACCTGTGGGGCAGCAGGTACCATTCTCACGTCCTACCTGTGGGGCAGCAGGTACCATTCTCACGTCCTACTTGTGGGGCAGGTACCATACCCACGTCAAACCTGTGGGACAGCAGGTACCATTCTCACGTCCTACCTGTGGGGCAGCAGGTATCATTCTCACGTCCTACCTGTGGGGCAGGTACCATTCACACGTCCTACCTGTGGGGCAGCAGGTACAATTCTCACGTCCTACCTGTTGGACAGCAGGTATCATTCTCACGTCCTACTTGTGGGGCAGGTACCATACCCACGTCCTACCTGTGGGACAGCACGTACCATTCTCACGTCCTACCTGTGGGACAGCACGTACCATTCTCACGTCCTACCTGTGGGGGCAGGTACCATTCTCACGTCTTACCTGTGGGACAGCAGGTACCATTCTCACGTCCTACCTGTAGGGCAGCAGGTACAATTATCACGTCCTACCTGCGGGACAGCACGTACCATTCTCAGGTCCTACCTGTGGGGGCAGGTACCATTCTCACGTCCTACCTGTGGGAGAGCAGGTACAATTCTCACGTCCTACCTGTGGGGCAGGTACCATTCACACGTTCTACCTGTGGGGCAGCAAGTATCATTCTCAGGTCCTTCCTAAGGGGCAGCAGGTACAATTCTCACGTCCTTCCTGTGGGGCAGCAGGTACCATTCTCACGTCCTACCTGTGGGGCAGCAGGTACCATTCTCACGTCCTACTTGTGGGGCAGGTACCATACCCACGTCAAACCTGTGGGACAGCAGGTATCATTCTCACGTCCTACCTGTGGGGCAGCAGGTATCATTCTCACGTCCTACCTGTGGGGCAGGTACCATTCACACGTCCTACCTGTGGGCCAGCAGGTACAATTCTCACGTCCTACCTGTTGGGCAGCAGGTATCATTCGCATGGCCTACTTGTGGGTACAGGTACCATTCTAATGTCCTACATTTCGGACAGCAGGTACCATTCTCACGTCCTATCTGTGGGGCAGCAGGTACCATTCTCACGTCCTACCTGTGGGACAGCACGTACCATTCTCACGTCCTACCTGTGGGGGCAGGTACCATTCTCACGTCCTACATGTGGGGGCAGGAACCATTCTCACGTCTTACCTGTGGGACAGCAGGTACCATTCTCACGTCCTACCTGTAGGGCAGCAGGTACAATTCTCACGTCCTACCTGTGGGACAGGTACCATTCACACGTCCTACCTGTGGGGCAGCAAGTATCATTCTCACGTCCTTCCTAAGGGGCAGCAGGTACAATTCTCAAGTCCTACCTGTGGGGCAGCAGGTACCATTCTCACGTCCTACCTGTGGGGCAGCAGGTACCATTCTCACGTCCTACTTGTGGGGCAGGTACCATACCCACGTCAAACCTGTGGGACAGCAGGTACCATTGTCACGTCCTACCTGTGGGGCAGCAGGTATCATTCTCACGTCCTACCTGTGGGGCAGGTATCATTCTCACGTCCTACCTGTTGGACAGCAGGTACCATTCACACGTCCTACCTGTGGGGCAGCAGGTACCATTCTCACGTCCTACCTGTAAGGCAGCAGGTACCATTCTCACGTCCTACCTGTGGGACAGCACGTACCATTCTCACGTCCTACCTGTGGGGGCAGGTACCATTCTCACGTCTTACCTGTGGGACAGCAGGTACCATTCTCACGTCCTACCTGTGGGGACAGGTACCATTCTCACGTCCTACCTGTGGGAGAGCAGGTACCATTCTCACGTCCTACTTGTGGGGCAGCAGTTTTCATTCTCACATCCTACCTGTGGGGCAGGTACCATTCACACGTCCTACCTGTGGGGCAGCAGGTACCATTCACACGTGCTACCTGTGGGGCAGCAGGTATCATTCTCACGTCCTTCCTAGGGGGCATGTACCATTCTCACGTCCAATCTGTGGGGCAGCAGGTACCATTCTCACGTCCTATCTGTGGGGCAGCAGGTACCATTCTCACGTCCTACCTGTGGGACAGCACGTACCATTCTCACGTCCTACCTGTGGTGGCAGGTACCATTCTCACGTCCTACCTGTGGGGCAGCAGGTATCATTCTCACGTCCTACCTGTGGGGCAGGTACCATTCACTCGTCTTACCTGCGGGGCAGCAGGTACCATTCACACGTTCTACCTGTGGGGCAGCAGGTATCATTCTCACGTCCTACCTGTGGGGCAGCAGGTACAATTCTCACGTCCTACCTGTGGGGCAGCATGTACAATTATCACGTCCTACCTGTGGGGCAGCAGGTTCCATTCTCACGTCCTACTTGTGGGGCAGGTACCATACCCACGTCAAACCTGTGTGACAGCAGGTACCATTCTCACGTCCTACCTGTGGGGGAAGGTACCATTCTGACGTCCTACCTGCGGGGAGCAGGTACCATTCTCACGTCCTACCTGCGGGGGCAGCAGGTACCATTATCACGTCCTACCTGTAGGGCAGCAGGTACCATTATCACGTCCTACCTGTAGGGCAGCAGGTACCATTCTCACGTCCTACCTGCGGGGGCAGCAGGTACCATTATCACGTCCTACCTGTAAGGCAGCAGGTACCATTCTCACGTCCTACCTGCGGGGGCAGCAGGTACCATTCTCATGTCCTATATGTGGGGCAGCAGGTAGCATTTATACGTCCTACCTGTGGGGCAGCAGGTACCATTCTCACGTCCTACCTGTGGGAAAGCACGTACCATTCTCACGTCCTACCTGTGGGGGCAGGTACCATTCTCACGTCCTACCTGTGGGACAGCAGGTACCATTCTCACGTCCTACTTGTGGGGCAGCAGGTATCATTATCACGTCCTACCTGTGGGGCAGGTACCATTCACACGTCCTACCTGTGGGGCAGCAGGTACCATTCTCACGTCCTACCTGCGGGGGCAGCAGGTACCATTATCACGTCCTACCTGTAGGGCAGCAGGTACCATTATCACGTCCTACCTCTAGGGCAGCAGGTACCATTCTCACGTCCTACCTGCGGGGGCAGCAGGTACCATTATCACGTCCTACCTGTAAGGCAGCAGGTACCATTCTCACGTCCTACCTGCGGGGGCAGCAGGTACCATTCTCATGTCCTATATGTGGGGCAGCAGGTAGCATTTATACGTCCTACCTGTGGGGCAGCAGGTACCATTCTCACGTCCTACCTGTGGGAAAGCACGTACCATTCTCACGTCCTACCTGTGGGGGCAGGTACCATTCTCACGTCCTACCTGTGGGACAGCAGGTACCATTCTCACGTCCTACTTGTGGGGCAGCAGGTATCATTCTCACGTCCTACCTGTGGGGCAGGTACCATTCACACGTCCTACCTGTGGGGCAGCAGGTATCATTCTCACGTCCTACCTGTGGGGCAGCAGGTACAATTCTCACGTCCTACCTGTGGTGCAGCAGGTACCATTCTGACGTCCTACCTGTGGGGCAGCAGGTACCATTCTCACGTCCTACTTGTGGGGCAGGTACCATACCCACGTCAAACCTGTGGGACAGCAGGTACCATTCTCACGTCCTACCTGTGGGACAGCAGGTACCATTCTCACGTCCTACCTGCGGGGGGAGCAGGTACCATTATCACGTCCTACCTGTAGGGCAGCAGGTACCATTCTCACGTCCTACCTGTAGGGCAGCAGGTACCATTCTCACGTCCTACCTGCGGGGGCAGCAGGTACCATTCTCATGTCCTACCTGTAGGGCAGCAGGTACCATTATCACGCCCTACCTGCGGGGGCAGCAGGTACCATTGTCATGTCTTACATGTAAGGCAGCAGGTACCATTCTCACGTCCTACCTGCGGGGGCAGCAGGTACCATTCTCACGTCCTACCTGCGGGGGCAGCAGGTGCCATTCTCATGTCCTATATGTGGGGCAGCAGGTAGCATTTATACGTACTACCTGTGGAACAGCAGGTACCATTCTCACGTCCTACCTGATATTACATGATTCAAGATATAGTTGATTTGACTTGATACCATCAAAGTGTTTCGTGTTATAAACGTCAAATAAAGAAAAACGTAAGTAACTCGGCAAGAACAAGTTGTTATTTTAGTCGTATCTTTATTATTGCAATTAATTTTCTATCTCACAGTGCACATGCTCTATTTACGCTAGCTCTAAATAGTTTAATTCTATTCAAAGCCAAAGTAGCATACAACATCCTATCTTCGATGTCGTAGCTAAAGACGACGGAAATATTTATGTGGCGTATCGTCAGAGTTATGATTGGCTCCAATGCATGCCAATGTAACAAATCTTTGTGTGTTGAAAAAGTGCCATTGCATAATCATTTCAGTACCATTTGCCGAAAAAACTCCTAAAACCTATCTATGAAACGATTTATCACAAATATTAAAAACATTGAGAAATGACACGCACGTGGTGTTATTTATACATTATTATTCATTTTTCCGGGGCATGATGGGTATCTCACATGTATGACTCTTAGAATTGATATGACGTTGTTTGGGACATCATATACTTTCAAAAATCTACCATACTGATAAATATTTATATTTGAGTAAAGAAATTAAACTATCATAGCATCTAAGAACATTAAAGGCAGATAAACTCCAGCATTGCTAAACTACCAGTATATCATATCAGGGCCTATTCATTCAGGTGTTAACGTCCTACCTGTGGGGCAGGTACCATTCTCACGTCCTACCTGTGGGACAGCAGGTACCATTATCACGTCCTACCTGTGGGGCAGCAGGTACCATTCTCACGTCCTACCTGTGGGAAAGCACGAACCATTCTCACGTCCTACCTGTGGGGGCAGGTACCATTCTCACGTCCTACCTGTGGGACAGCAGGTACCATTCTCACGTCCTACTTGTGGGGCAGCAGGTATCATTATCACGTCCTACCTGTGGGGCAGGTACCATTCACACGTCCTACCTGTGGGGCAGCAGGTATCATTCTCACGTCCTACCTGTGGGGCAGCAGGTACAATTCTCACGTCCTACCTGTGGTGCAGCAGGTACCATTCTGACGTCCTACCTGTGGGGCAGCAGGTACCATTCTCACGTCCTACTTGTGGGGCAGGTACCATACCCACGTCAAACCTGTGGGACAGCAGGTACCATTCTCACGTCCTACCTGTGGGACAGCAGGTACCATTCTCACGTCCTACCTGCGGGGGCAGCAGGTACCATTATCACGTCCTACCTGTAGGGCAGCAGGTACCATTCTCACGTCCTACCTGTAGGGCAGCAGGTACCATTCTCACGTCCTACCTGTGGGGGCAGCAGGTACCATTCTCATGTCCTACCTGTAGGGCAGCAGGTACCATTCTCACGCCCTACCTGCGGGGGCAGCAGGTACCATTGTCATGTCTTACATGTAAGGCAGCAGGTACCATTCTCACGTCCTACCTGCGGGGGCAGCAGGTACCATTCTCACGTCCTACCTGCGGGGGCAGCAGGTGCCATTCTCATGTCCTATATGTGGGGCAGCAGGTAGCATTTATACGTACTACCTGTGGAACAGCAGGTACCATTCTCACGTCCTACCTGATATTACATGATTCAAGATATAGTTGATTTGACTTGATACCATCAAAGTGTTTTGTGTTATAAACGTCAAATAAAGAAAAACGTAAGTAACTCGGCAAGAACAAGTTGTTATTTTAGTCGTATCTTTATTATTGCAATTAATTTTCTATCTCACAGTGCACATGCTCTATTTACGCTAGCTCTAAATAGTTTAATTCTATTCAAAGCCAAAGTAGCATACAACATCCTATCTTCGATGTCGTAGCTAAAGACGACGGAAATATTTATGTGGCGTATCGTCAGAGTTATGATTGGCTCCAATGCATGCCAATGTAACAAATCTTTGTGTGTTGAAAAAGTGCCATTGCATAATCATTTCAGTACCATTTGCCGAAAAAACTCCTAAAACCTATCTATGAAACGATTTATCACAAATATTAAAAACATGGAGAAATGACACGCACGTGGTGTTATTTATACATTATTATTCATTTTTCCAGGGCATGATGGGTATCTCACATGTATGACTCTTAGAATTGATATGACGTTGTTTGGGACATCATATACTTTCAAACATCTACCATACTGATAATTATTTATATTTGAGTAAAGAAATTAAACTATCATAGCATTTAAGAACATTAAAGGCAGATAAACTCCGGCATTGCTAAACTGCCAGTATATCATATCAGGGCCTATTCATTCAGGTGTTAACAAATGGTCGGGTATGAAAATTTGTATTGATAACATCCTTAATGTATATTACCAAATCATACATTCGTAAATATGTGTAGCATTAAATATGTGCATGAAGTTAAAAAAATCATTAAGAGTTTCATATAAACTATACCTAGATTGAAGTTCAAACAAAAATTAATATAGAAGAGACTTTCTCACTCAATTCTCTTTCTTCTGAAATCAAGAATGTATGCCATAATGGAGTTGTGAGGTCAAAAATAAAGAGCATGTAAATGATGTATTGACAATCCTATCGCCGCAAAAAGTGCATAAAATCACATCAACTCACATCAGATCACAGCAACTCACAACAAATAACATCATCTCACATCAAATCACATTCAACTCACATCAAATCACATCGTCTCACATCAAATCACATAAACTCACATAAACTCACCTGAAATCACATCAACTGACATCAAATCACATCAAATCACATAAACTCATATCAACTCACATAAACTCACATAAACTCAAATAAACTCAAATAAACTCACATCAAATCACATCAACTCACATCAGATCACATCAACTCACATCAAATCACATCAACTTACATTAAAACACATCAACTCACATCAAATCACATCAACACACATCAAATCGCATTCAACTCACATCAAATCACGTTTATTAACATCAAATCACATCAACTATACATTCAACTCACATCAAATCACATCAACTCACATCAAATCACATCAAATCACATCAACACACATCAAATCACATCAAATCCCATCATCTCACATCAAATAACACAAACCACATCAAATCGCATCAACTCACATCAAAACACATAAACTCAAATAAACTCACATAAACTCGCATCAAATCACATCAACTCACATCAACTCACATCAAATCACATCAAATCACATCAAATCACACAAACTCACATAAACTCACATAAACTCACATCAAATCACATTAACTCACATCAAATTACATCAACTCACATCAACTCACATCAAATCACATCAAATCACATCAAATCACATAAACTCACATGAACTCACATCAACTCACATCAAAACACATAAAATCAAATAAACTCACATAAACTCGCATCAAATCACATCAAATCACATCAACTCACATCAACTCACATCAAATCACATCAAAACACATAACCTCACATAAACTCACATCAACTCACATCAAGTCGCATCGACTCACATCAAATCACATCACCTCACATCAAATCACATTCAACTCACATCAAATCACATCAAATAACAACAAATCACATAAAATCACATAAACTCACATCAAATCACATCAACTCACATCAAATCACATCAATTCACCTCAAAACACATTAACTCACATAAATTCACATCAAATAACATCAACTCACATCAAAACACATAAACTCACATCAACTCACATAAAATCACATCAAATCACATCAAATCACATAAAATCACATCAACTCACATCAAATCACATCAACTCACATCAAAACACATAAACTCACATCAACTCACACTGATCACATTCAACTCAAATCAAATCACATTCAACTCACATAAAATCACATCAAATCACATCAAATCATATAAAATCACATAAACTCACATCAAATCACATCAACTCACATAAACTCACATCAACTCACATAAAAACACATAAACTCACATCAACTCACATAAACTCACATCAAATTACATCAACTCACATCAGCTCACATCAAATCACATCAAATCACATCAACTCACATCAAAACACATAAACTCAAATAAACTCACATAAACTCGCATCAAATCACATCAACTCACATCAACTCACATCAAATCACATCAAATCACACCAAATCACACAAACTCACATAAACTCACATCAAATCACATTAACTCACATCAAATTACATCAATTCACATCAACTCACATCAACTCACATCAAATCACATCAAATCACATAAACTCACATGAACTCACATCAAATCACATCAAAACACATCAAAACACATAAACTCACATAAACTCACATCAAATCGCATCGACTCAAATCAAATCACATCACCTCACATCAAATCACATTAACTCACATCAAATTACATCAATTCACATCAACTCACATCAACTCACATCAAATCACATCAAATCACATAAACTCACATGAACTCACATCAAATCACATCAAAACACATCAAAACACATAAAATCAAATAAACTCACATAAACTCGCATCAAATCACATCAAATCACATCAACTCACATCAACTCACATCAAATCACATCAAAACACATAACCTCACATAAACTCACATCAACTCACATCAAGTCGCATCGACTCACATCAAATCACATCACCTCACATCAAATCACATTCAACTCACATCAAATAACATCAAATAACATAAAATCATCAAAAATCACATAAACTCACATAAACTCACATCAAATCACATCAACTCACATCAAATCACATCAATTCACCTCAAAACACATTAACTCACATAAATTCACATCAAATAACATCAACTCACATCAAAACACATAAACTCACATCAACTCACATAAAATCACATCAAATCACATCAAATCACATAAAATCACATCAACTCACATCAAATCACATCAACTCACATCAAAACACATAAACTCACATCAACTCACACTGATCACATTCAACTCAAATCAAATCACATTCAACTCACATAAAGTCACATCAAATCACATCAAATCATATAAAATCACATAAACTCACATCAAATCACATCAACTCACATAAACTCACATCAACTCACATCAAAACACATAAACTCACATCAACTCACAAAAACTCACATCAAATTACATCAACTCACATCAGCTCACATCAAATCACATCAAATCACATCAACTTACATCAAAACACATAAACTCAAATAAACTCACATAAACTCGCATCAAATCACATCAGCTCACATCAACTCACATCAAATCACATCAAATCACATCAAATCACACAAACTCACATAAACTCACATAAACTCACATCAAATCACATTAACTCACATCAAATTACATCAATTCACATCAACTCACATCAAATCACATCAAATCACATAAACTCACATGAACTCACATCAACTCACATCAAATCACATCAAATCACATAAACTCACATGAACTCACATCAAATCACATCAAAACACATCAAAACACATAAACTCACATAAACTCACATCAAATCGCATCGACTCAAATCAAATCACATCACCTCACATCAAATCACATTCAACTCACATCAAATCTCACAAACTCATATCAACTCACATAAACTCACATAAACTCACATAAACTCACATCAAATCACATCAACTCACATAAACTCACATAAACTCACATCAAATCACATCAACTCACATAAACTCACATCAAATTACATCAACTCACATCAACTCACATAAACTTACATCAACTCACATCAAAACACATAAAATCAAATAAACTCACATAAACTCGCATCAAATCACATCAAATCACATCAACTCACATCAACTCACATCAAATCACATCAAAACACATAATCTCACATAAACTCACATCAACTCACATCAAGTCGCATCGACTCACATCAAATCACATCACCTCACATCAAATCACATTCAACTCACATCAAATCACATCAACTCACATCAAATCACATAAAATCACATAAACTCACATAAACTCACATCAAATCACATCAACTCACATCAAATCACATCAATTCACCTCAAAACACATTAACTCACATAAATTCACATCAAATAACATCAACTCACATCAAAACACAAACTCACATCAACTCACATCAAAACACATAAAATCACATAAAATCACATCAACTCACATCAAATCACATCAACTCACATCAAAACACATAAACTCACATCAACTCACACTGATCACATTCAACTCAAATCAAATCACATTCAACTCACATCAAATCACATCAAATCACATCAAATCACATCAAATCACATCAACTCACATCAACTCACATCAACTCACATCAAATCACATCAAATCACATCAACTCACATCAAATCACATCAACTCACATCAAATCACATCAACTCACATCAACTCACATCAAATCACATCAAATCACATCAGATCACATCAACTCACATCAAATCACATCAAAGCATATCAACTCACATCAATTCACATCAAATCACATCAGCTCACATTCATCTCACATATCACACAAACTTAATGTAATTGGTGTTAAGGCAATGATGACAGAATAGATACCGGTATGTGAGCAAACATTTCCGGCTTTAAACGATGAATAAATCTAAGTCTACTGCATGTTAATAGGTAGAAAACATTTGAAGAGTATCATACCATATCAAAATAATTTATTTTGATACCCCACTTCCACGAGGAACATTAATCAGTTTTAATCCTTGTGTTTTTATAGCTGAGGGTCCATACCGTTAACACGTCAGAAGATGGCACCAGACTGAATCGGCTCAAACTAGACAGCATCACCATCCACCAGGGGCACGAATTCCGTAATATTGATTCACCATTTAATTAAATACGTTAATTGATAGAATACCTTAACATTTTACTGCTGAAACCATATGATTGATCAATAATTACACAACAAAATTTGTATCTTACCTTCAAGATAAAATTAAAAGGTTATTCAGACAATTGATATATGTGATGTTTGCTTCACTCACACCGCCACAGGATGGATAATGAGGTGGAACCGAATGAATTCAACTGCTAAGTTAGTTGTTATGTTACCGTAACTATAATGATATTTATGGGTGACAAAAGCATTTGAATACTCTATCTACGACTAACGAACAAATGTAGGTAATAAGTAATTCAAATATACTTAATTTGTACTACAAAAGTACTTAATTTGCAAAACAAATATACCTTATTTGTAATGTAAATCTGTAATAAAATATTCATAGTTTGTAACACAATTGTACATTAACTGTGATACAAATATACTTCAATATGGATGAATTCATATGAAGTTTTCTTGTGATTAAGGAATTACAACGAAAGGTAGGATGTTGGAGCACTACAAGAAATTACTTTAATTGATCTGCATTTTAAAATCTAAATCTTCATAGTTCTGACTTCAACTAATTTACAATAATGAATTCTTACAGTTGTGAAATGTGGATTCTTTGTAGCTTTACAAAACCCACAAAGATGGAACCTTTCGAAAGAGTAAGTATGATATGCCGTAATTTTATTCATATTTTCCCATTATCTTAATCAGTAGTCCTTAAGCATGAACCTTTTTATTCCCATTCTACCTTGTAACAAACACATTGGTTTTCTTAAATTGATAAACACATGATATTCTTTTATGTAATTCTATCTGCGTATTGCTTTTATGTAGTTTCCTGTTCACAATGGACAATAGTGGTTTGGTAGAAATAGTGCATTGCCACAAGGAAGATGAAATTGAGGCTGTCTTTTTGAAAAAAGCTATAGTCAGCATATTTTCTGCGAAATCACGAGTGAGTAAAATTTTCAGTCGTACAAAGTAGCTTTGTTGATTAGTATTTTGACCATAGCCCGTTCGTAAATAGTTATGTTTAATCCTGTTTCTCAAAACGAACCACAAACAATTTCCTCAATTAATTCAAGCAGGTTTCTCTTTAAAAAAAAAAGAATATCTTTGAGGACATATTATTTGGGGTGGGAGTTTGGGTGGGGTAGTGGGAGTGTTAGGGGCATTGTATTGATTCAATGGTCAAATTGCATTTTTGATGTTCTTTTCAAGACATGTTATGCAGATCGTTTTGGAAACGTTGTTTGCCAGATCTATACCATGGTCTCTTAATGGTGTACGAGTGTAGAATTTATATATATACATATTTTTCATAGTAAACAGTGACTTATGGAATATGTCTAGATGAAGAATAAAAATCAATACCCACTGATGTAAGATGTAAGGTGAACGTCGAAGATTAAGATTACGTTGTGAAACACTTGGATAATGTCATTCTGATAATGAAATGAAAACATATACCGCATAAAAGGCCGTAATTAATCTGGTTAAACTGTAAATAATTTTACAGTAATTTTATACATATGATACCGTATTCTTTTCAGATTGAACATACTGGATCGATAGTCGCTTTTGACAACGTTGAATCTGATCATACAGGTGAGAAATATGTATCATCATACTGTTAAGCTTAAAGTGTGTCTTTGTAAATCTTTTTCGTCACCATTTCATTGTTCCCGACAGGTCACTTGGAGCATTCCTATCAAATCCGCAGATCATCTACTGGCCAGACTGTGCACAAGACACATCAAAGTAGTGGCCATTACAACAGGGCTCACAACAAGGTACGACATGCACTTAAATCATCTTATCTTTAATTGTTGTAATACGACTGGAATTTATACTTAACAATGGACTAGATTGCATACTTAATCATAACAATGTCAGATCTGTGATACCTTAGATTTATCAGAATCCGACGACTACTTCAAATTCGTTTAAGTTATTGAGATGGTATCAAACTAATTGACAAACGGATATTTACACTACCGATCCAGTTTTGTACATGGCACATTCAAGCTACTTAAATATCTGATAATTAAGCTAAATCATACATAGGAATAATAAATCAGACACAACTCGTTCATTTGATTATATACGTATTTTGTATTGTATAGAGCCTCACCTACGACAGAGATGGTGTTCTTCAGCATGCCATAGCGAGAGATCACGTGTTTTTAATTAGCCAGCCAAAACAAACCACGTCTACTGGGTAATAAAGAATATACATAGAAAGTCATGCTATACTTAAGTAAATTTGACGGAACGATATTCTTTTTTTAATTGTAACACGCTATGCTATATATGTTGGCAAGTAGGTATGTCAAATTATCTTCCATAGATTTATCAAAACTATGTAATCAACCCTCAATTACAATAAACATATTTTTTTTCAATTATTGCATGATTTACTGTTTAAACTAAAACAACAGTCATCTTGAATTAAAATTTATCTAAGATTAAATTCTTTATAAAACGCAATATCAAAGTATTTACTGTGAGAGTAGCCCAATATTATTTTACCTTACAGAACACCTATCAAAGGAGAGTATATCATACAAGATAAGTCGTCTGGAGGTATTTGTTTTATATCTTAAATTAAGAAAACATGATTCCTTACATCATCAACCGAAATGATATTCATGGATGCCCACCATTTTCATTGTTTATTTCCTATCTGGCTTGATCAATTGATAATGCCGTTGCGTAGTAACAAATGACAATTATTGTCTATTACTTTCTCTGACTTGACCTTCCGAGGCATGCTATATTCACCTACGTTAAACTACATTGGTCCTGTTCTCACGCCCCTGTGATTGTCCGTCAATTCAAATATAGCCCACTTACTGCTTATACAGTATCGACATGCAGCTTTTCTTCAACATGTCATCCATATACTGTATTGTTTGTAGATCTACCCGATGTTTTCTCAGCATATGCTACAACTAACCTTCGTCTACACAGAACAAGGTAATGTGATTCGAATTATTGTAAAAGTACACATGATTGTAAACATTTTCGCTTTTAAATGAAAAGATCTCAGTCTTACTATTTTGACTCTAGATTCGTTAAAATACTTTTACTATATAGCCACCCTCTCGGAATAGAGAGAAAGTATAGTTACTGTATGAAAAAAAATGTTAACTAGCGTTTTGTTAATATTTTAGTATCGCAAACAAAAAACAGAGCAGCCGCACTTCCGACCAGTATGTACCTGATACGATTCTTATTCAACAGGTATGTTGTATTCAAACAACAATTCTATATTATCTACTTTAGTTGAATTTGTTCCGTTTTTCTATTCTTATTTTATGTGTTGTGTATGCGTTTTGCAACATCTATAGACAGAAGAGAAAACGCATGCGCTGACGGAGGTCAACGACACAATGTCCTCCCTCATATCCTGTATTCTGGAATATAACACAACAGGTGAGTACGTCAAAAGTGCATATGAATACATTGCCAGTCGCCAGTGTTTCATTGAATGTAAAAGATTATAAAACAGTCTAGAGAGTGTGTTAAATGTTACCCTAGCTTTTTGATAGTGAGTGGAGTTGGTGTCAATAATCAATGCATCCTTTTCCGACTAATATGTTGGCATTATCCGACCTTGTGACGACCTAGGTAACACTACAGATGATCCTGGCTGTGTCGACGATCTATGGCATCTTCTAGGAACACTTCAACAAGCCGATTTCAGAAGCCTAATGGAAGAAGAACTGAAACTAGTCTGTAATGACACATATTGTACAAGGAGGAGAGGACTGTTTGTGGATATGCTGTCTAGACGTGGTGATTGGTTATCACAGACTCTGATAACAACACTCATATTAAAAAGTCAAATTACTAGTGAAGAAGAAATGCAACGCTGTCTATTCCACCTTGTAGCACTGGAGAAACCATCGCATGTAAGTCATAGCATGTAATCTACATATGTTGTATTGTTTAAATATTGGTATATATCATTATCGCCACATTATATTCTCGACTTTAAATAAACCCATATTTATTGGTTTTCAGGATTTAATGCGTGCTGTAGAAGACGTTTGCTTTGGGGATGATAATTCCTTTACTGGTAAGTAATCGAGACAGAAAACGATACATGTAGTAGTATCCTTTGTAGTGAAGTAAAATTGTGTTGATCTCTTACCATTGCTAGTTCAGCTTAGAGTGTACGACGAATCTGCTTAAAACAAACAGTGGGTAGGTCACGTTCTGTAGAATACCTATTATTAAAAGGTGTGTGCTGACTGTCAGTGTTAGTTTATAGGGTCTGATGCGTGTATCCGTCTCTAAGCACAGTGCAAAGTAAAATGTCGGCACTTCCTTAGATATGATGACCGAAACAGTCACCCTCGAAGAATGTCTCAATATGTAAATTGGAATATTTTAAACTCGCACTTTCAGCTTTAAGTTTAATCAATCTAATCGAAAAAAGTGAGACAAAAATGATTAAACAGCTGAAATTTATATACACATTGCTTTCACATACCAGCTCGGGATAGATATATTTGTGGTCATTCAGTGTTCAAATTATGATGGACTATATGCAATACCGGAGGCATTATCTTTAGTATAGTTCTGAAAATGTTTCGGCTTCTGTTACTTTTATATAACGTTTTAAACTATTTTGTTTTGAAAAGGATGAGAATTGCCTAAACAAGTTTCTCTGTTGTTATTACGTTTGTTTAATTTCTGTATCGCTTTGTTTACGAACACTTCACACACTTGTACAATTTCCAGAAGTTACAAGTCAGTCGAAGACACAGAGAAGATCGTGTTTGAGTTTGGGGTCCTTAGTCAGCAAAGCGAAACTCCACAATGTTTCATATGCTGATCAGGTCATAGAAAAGCTGGAGCAATGGTTAAATACAAAAGGTAAATTATGCATGAGTTTTTAATGATTTAAAGAAAAAATAATTTGATGTATTCGTATTAATCAAATAAACACAATTTATTCAAGCAGAACGAGGCGTGGAATTAGAAGGATCATCGGAATTAAACATAAAAAGAAGCCAATACATACTTACAAAGAAGGCACTGCTGCATGCTCTTGGTAATGCTGGGATGAACAGGTCGGTCAAGCACATCACTTCGTTCATGAAGCCAAACACGGGTCCTCCAGAGTGGCGGAGAGCGGCAGTTTCTAGTCTAAAAGGTTTTACATGTAACGAGGTCAGCACCACTTAAAACATATCGTTATTAGTGATATTAGTGTATTCACGTATGTGAATGTAATACGGGTTTGGTTGTTGTTTTATGGTAACGATGACGGATCTTGTAGATGTTGAGTAATATCATGCCCTGTTAAACGTGCTAGCCATAAAGTTTAAAGTTTATAGCAGTTATGAACTTAAATAACATACAATTATCTTGATATTATTACAGAGCGCTGACTCGTTACTACACAGCGCTTTACATGACGACAACAGACAGGTGAAAGAGGAGGCGTATGAAGCGTTCCTTTCTCATCCTAACAAAGGGAAGTTGACAGGAACTCAAAAGGATGATATACTTAGGTGAGGGATGACGGGAGTTGGAATAACGAAAATGTAGTAAATTATCATATTAATTGATTCATTGTTGTGACAAACTGTTTATTTCGGAATCAAAATGTATATTTCCGCTTAGTTCTTGGTCGAATAAATCGATACACATGGATATACATGGTACCGGTATATAGAATATGTACTGCAAATTAATTTCAACTTGATTTCATTTCCTCCTAATATGTATATAAGTATTGCATAATCATGTTCTATTTTAAGATAAACTGAACAAAATCATATACCAATGAACAACTAAACATCGTATTATATCTTTCTACACAGCACAAATTATACCTACTCTACCCTGTTACGACTACGGAGAGGTGTGGTCACTTATAGCGCGAGCCTTAAAGATGGACTGTACTTTGGAATTGTACTTCCTGGCATTCACTGGCAGAAAGTGATGGGAAATTCCGCTATTGGAGCCGAATTTGGCATAACTTTGAAAAACAATCTCGAGCTGGAACTAAGTACAAAATAATCAATATTTATCTGATATTTTTTATCATTCGGATATAGGAAAACTTTCATTTTATCTTTTTTTTTAAATATCTAAGTCGGTTTTAATTAGGGTAACTGTACTTATTGACAAATAGTAGGAAATGGTCTTATCTATTCCTTCCCTCAGTCGCTTACCTAAGTAGATGTTGCACTATGAATTTAATCCTTATAGATATAGTTGATATGGGATTATTTTGAATGCTGACGAAGTATATTTGAAGGAATATTTTCGTTATAATGAGCAATAAATGTATATAGATATAAAATAAAGAAAGAGTCCTTATTGTTTAGAAATTGCTTAAGATACGTCTGTTTTTTAAATAATAATAGGGAATCGGTGAAGTTTGTAGAATAAATGTGGGGAATATCGTTACTACGGTATATAAAATTTAGTCACTTTCAATAAAACCTACGCTACACAAACCTTGAAACAAGACTACTTTATTGGTAAAGACAAATATCTTGATTATAATACAATGTACATGCACATTGCGAACGGGTGTCTACATGATTTCTTTTCAATGCAAATCTGAATTAAATTAATGGTTTTGTTTGTAGTTTTTCATTGATTCATATCAACTAAAAACATACCATACAAACACTATCGGAGTTAGTGTTGTTATTCGAAATGTATTTGGTGTTTACAGAAGCATTATCTGGGCATTTTGAGGTAGATATCTTCAATACAGCGTTCGCCGTTCTGAACCTTCAGCTTCTCAATGTACGGAACACTTTACTAGAGGTCCAGATGTGTTATAAGGGACACATCGGTTACGAAATGAACATTCTGAAGGCAAGCACATACCCAAATGTTTATTGATATATCTTTCATCCATGAAATATGTTATGCAAGAATCGTGCGTTTTTGTCTGTTTTTATAAAATTCATCAATATATTATTGTAAATGGTTCATAAGAAAACTCGGTAAACTAATTCAATTCGAATGAAACGTACAATGAGTATATGCAAACAGTTTGAAATAGATCGTATTATCATACATGTAGCTGTTTTATATTAACGAATGATCGATCTCTATTGTATTAATTTCAGGAATTTGGGATCAATGATTTCAGGGACCTAGCTAATTTATTCGACACAGTGAGCGTTGCGGTAATAGATCCTGTTGTAAACGCAGTGAACACCTTCATACATTTGATGAACTTTTTGAAAGACGGAGGAATTCAAAAACTATTTAATACGATTGCCCATTTGTTGAAAAATATACCGACAATATTTCGGCAGATATCGCTAAAATTTATGGATCATATCAAAACATTATACACATATGGTGGCGTTCCTTGGATTGATAACTTGAAACGAGTCGTCACCAAAATAAATACCTTTATCAGTGACATGCAGGAGGATATCATGGGGTTATATCAGGTAGGTATCACATACAGGATGATATCACCCATTAAAATGTTGTGTTTCTGGATAAGCATGTACCCTAAATACAATTACATGTTATACCAAACATAAGAGCAAACAAAGATGAATTTATTTGAAATGCAGTAAGATACAATGTGTTATCATTCTTGCTAGTGTATGTCTCATAACTGCGTATTCACTCTGTGGCGATTTTGCCCTGTTTTCATATTTGCTTTCATTGCTACCAAGCAAAACGTTTAGTTATCGGTATTTAATAGCAAATAGTTTCTTTACTTTAAATGTTATAATCAGCCACACGGTACTGGTGCCGCCATTACTATTTATACAGCCCATGGTCCATGTGCATGTAAATGCATTATGCGTGACATAAATTGGATCGTGTGTTGAAAATCCATGCTAAGTCGTTTTGTTTACCTGACTGGCAATCCGTATGTAAAACGCAATAATTATGATGGACATTGAACCAGGCTAAATCCGACAAGGATGGATACGAACTTACGAGGCCTTGGCAAGCGTGGGCATGATGACATGGTTTACATACAGTACCTGGAGATAAAATCTGCAGAGACACCTGCCACATCTCGGCAGGACCAATACGTAAACATACATATCTTTTGAAAACCCGCGTATAAAAGAAACTATCTTAGAATACTAGCGAAACTGAAAATGAATTAAGATCCTTATCTTGTATAATGCATTGAAATTACTAATATTTAAATATGATATTTTTATACTATTTCAGAAAACCGTTGATGCCGTGACAATAACTTTACCTTATATTGGAAAGAAATTCGTCCAAAGTCTTAAGAAAATTATAGCTGCTGTCATGTCCTTTTTCACATCTCCATTACAGTCTGTAGCTTCTCTTGCGAAGGGTATTCTCGAGTAAGTAGGGTAAAAATATTGGCTGGCCACCACAAGGTAAAATTCGATTTTGAATTTTATATTTGATTTGCCTAAGTTATTTAAATATTTGAACGGATACTGTTGATTTGTAACACTTCTTTTACATCTTGCAGCGTTAAGCTTTCAATTGGAATGTTCATGGATTTTAAAAACATGATGATGGAAACACTTCTGAAAGTCACAGGTGATTATTAATGCAACACGTTCTTTTTTTCATTTTCTTCAAGACATCTATAATGAAAGCATTTGCGTTTCATTCTGAATCCGCATGATGCTTAACAACATTAATTTCCTAGATACACAGTTTTCAATGACGTTATAATAAAGCCGATTATCTGACTTTATAGTTGTTCGGAATATAAACTTGAATTTATCTTTTTGAGAAATACGGTATATTTTCATTTGAGCAATTTGATAAAATTACTTGCTTTTCCCTTCTCTGAAAGGAGTTTTTCAAGCTTATGAAATGTCCAAAAACTCACAAAATCAAACTTAACTTGTTCTGTATCATTGAGGTTTTATGTGTATATGCATATATACATTATGAATTTATTATGCAGACTTAAAGATAAAAGAAAAGGTCGTATGCGAAAGTTTAATTTGTTTATGCTATTTTCATACAGGGAGAGCTCCATTTTGGCAAAGTTACGGACACGAACTTGAAGAGATAGTGGAGGAGATAACGAATTTTGTTTCCATGGTAACTGCATCAGCGCAAACACAGCCAGAAGCAGAGGACCCTGACTCGACACGACTGTCTGACTGTATCTCCTCTATGGTAATACGGATTTTTATATTCTAACTTCACATGTTTTATAATATAAACATAGTGTATGGATACACATCACTAGTATCATTGTATTATTCATCCTTTCGGTATTGTGCAAGCACGTCAATTGTTTACCTGACTGCAGATATTTTTTTGCCGAAGAGTTCGTGCAATAAGTAGTTTTTTTTTATTAAGTTGGAACAGGTTCTGTGGTCCGAAGAAAAGCTCAAACAAGTTGTATTCGACGCTGTCAACGAAACCCTCTTCTCATCGGATTTCGGGAGAGACATTTTTGAAAAAGTGAAGGACGTTATAGACGTGTACAAGTCTTTGAAATCTTCTTACACGTCGCTAAAATCCTTGTAAGTAGCCCAGTTTTGTTATATCTACTGTGTGTGTATGTTTGGAGGGGGTGGGGGTCTTGTATGTATGTACAACGCTGGTCAGTTAGGCTAGTCAGGGCGATAAAAGCGAAATAAAAATTAGAAAAATAGGTTTACAATACTTACTTATATCTTGAGCCCAAAACTATACAAAACAATCCCTTTATGTCAATGATTTTCCTGAAAATAGCATGAGCATGCTTAAACCTACAGAGATGCACAATTATGTATAACATATACGTTCTTCTTATCAAATGCAATATTCCATTGAATAGTGATGGATTCTTATCAAAGTAGTAGTTGAGGTGACTATATTTTGTTTGTACTGCCTATAACACGTATGCCGTGTGTACTGAAAGGCAATACTAGCGGAAATAGCAAGGGCGAGGTGCAATCATGCATTACTTCACGTTTTACAGGTAATCATTTGAGTATGTATACACAATATCACAAAGCATAGTCACCTCACCACATATCTTGACTAAGATACATAGTTTATTAAATAGGAAGGCAAGAAAATAATTATATTATTTAGAAATAAATGTGCATTTATCCAGGATGGTTACAGATGATTCTCATGTCATTTTCAGCCAGCTTAGTAACTTTGAAGGAAATAGTTTCACTGTACGTCATGTTGTTTATGTATATCATTCTAAAACATTAACTAGATGAAAAATACAACACTGAAATGAACACAGGTCAATATTCAAATATTTTCGTGCAATATACCTAAATATTTTGTAAGTCGTCTAGTCAAAAAACCGTGTTGAAAAGAAACATGTGGCTACGTAATATTCAGAATGTTTGCCATAAATTATCATAGAAAAATATAAACGTGTTTGTCAAATATATTTATAAAGTTCATTTTAAATTTCAGTGTACAGAAAAGTATTTCTCTGGTGCAAAGGATATTTGGTCCGAAATTCCACAAGGATTTCCCGACTCGACGTCGAGGTAATACGCCTGAATGTGGACAAGGGGTGTGGCCAACGACGTCTAACAATGCGTTTGAGACCACTGGTGTAGATGTCAGAATCGCGTCTGGCTTAAAGGTACGCACTGATCATACTGTTTAACCTAAATGATATATATTCAAACAAGTAACTAAATAAACGTTATACAAGGAGACTCAATCTAGTTAACTTAAGTAAACCTAAAAGGTAACTTCAGAGATTTATATAAATACCAGTCCATCGACACGTTGACAGATTTTTTGACACAATAATTAGAGTCGGCAGCGACGAAGATGTGATCTGTTTTGAATAAAATTGATGATATGCAAATAAGACGTAGTGGTATTCATGTGTAAAACAGCCTCTAATTAATATTAAAAAAACACAGCTTAATAAATGATTTTATATTTAAAATACAATTTGTCAATACCAACTGCATAAAGCAAATCAATGGTACTTAGACGTCCTTTTAACTTCAATATGGTCCTACCTATTTATTCTATGAATAAAACAATCGTGGACTTAATGCGTGGACTAAATACGGGTGTGTATGTTAAGCGATGAATTCTGCTTCAACGTATCGCTGTCACTGTCGGAGTACAAGGCCCTTTGATTTTTTTGTAAAACGGACGTATCATAAAGGTAAAACGGACGTATCATGAAGGTAAAACGGACGTATCATAAAGGTAAAACGGACGTATCATAAAGGTAAAACGGACGTATCATAAAAGTAAAACGGACGTATCATAAAGGTTAATGGCAAATATGTTGCCGTGTATATGACCTCTAAATAGTAACGGAAATATGTGCGCCAGGCATTGTTTCAATCTGTCGCTTTTCTCTGAGAATATTTTGAAATTAAACTCTAACTAGACTTCACTAACATTTTTTGTACCATCAATATACACTGATGACGATAATCTAACATTAATCATCGAGAAAATCCTTTGCGGACAAGACGTTACTTCGATAATGAGTATTTTGTAACGGGAGGACGTAACAATTTTCGACACAGTGACACATACCCACAGGCGCTTGCATAGAAAATGAGAAAAAAAAAATATCAGTGGTATGTGTACTGTGTAATACAGAAGGTTGGCAACTCCGCCATGAGCGAAACGGTAACCCATCTCACTTCAATCGACTATAAAACACATTTATTCAAACTGACACGTTGCACAATATATGCAACCGTCATCAGGAAACATTCATCCTTAATATACCGTGTCACTCAATACGAATTGTTACATCCAAAACACAATAATCCGTGAAAACATTGCCGAATTCTTCGCTCAGAACGCCATTTTTCAAACTGCTCCCTCAGCCTGTCCAGATTCTTCATTTACATACGGGGTTGAAAGGTCATGCGATTATATAATCGACTGTCACCAGGTGCAATTTTTGGGGTCATCTCCGCATACTTTATTTTACATGTGCGTTTACAGGACGTCGTTTGCGAGATCACGGACTAATAAGATAGCATGTTTTAATGCCAGTGATGAGATCGTCCTTTTCTTTTCTTCAACTGCATCATTTCGGTAGTTGTTGAGCTTCGTTTTGAAATCGAAAGATTGAATGTAACGTTGTTCAATAACTTGTTCAAGACAGGGCCGGGGCATTATACGTATATCATGAACTAGCAGTATCACTTGAAATTTTTCGAAGTTAAAATTTGTATGGGGTTATAGCTGATAGTTGTTGGATATTTTGTTTTTTTATTGAACTTGTCTATCTATTTAGGGTTATGCCTATCTTCAATTAAAAAAATGGAACACTACAGGACTAGTTAAAAATATATAGACCACACACAATATCGGTAAGAATAGAGGTTATTCTTGGTGTTCTGGCGTTAGCCCTAAATACTAGTAAATTCTGGCGTTGACATACAATAACTACTACTACCCCTCAAGTATTCTCTTTCTTTTCTCATTTAAATTCAGTTTCTTTATTCTGTAAGCACTTCAGCCAGCTTGATCATTATTAGAGTAGCGTTGAAATACACTAGAATGCAGGATTTTGCATTTACCTGCTAAAATTGTTTAAGGGGAGTACCCCCGGACAACCCCCCCCCCCCCCCCCCCCCCCTATAATTTCGCACGACGCCCCCTAATTAAACATCCTGAGTCCGCCTCTGATTGTTGACACTTAGCGGCAAAATGATATCAAGTTTATGATCTTCGTATTTGACGACAACATGATATTTGTAAAATGTGTAGAAAGAAATGAACAGGTCTGAAGTTAGTAATGTTGGTACACATGTATACGTTCCGGTACCCTGATGACAGTCTTATTCGTGACTCCCTTTTCTTTTTGTTCGTCCAGATTTCAGTAAACTGACAAAAGTAAATCTATAAATAAGCATTTTGTTCTCCCTTTGTCACAAAAGTATGCGAATCCATTTCTCATTTATCCTTTTTTTTCAAGTATAAAATGTCAAGGACTACTACGTGAATGTGATTGTAGAATAGGCATTCTTGACTTCGTTTGCTTTTCCTATGTACTGTCATATACGGTGCATGGTACTATCACGTTCAAAATGATGATTAATTTATTATTATGAATCATCATTCATTGACGAAACTCTTCAAATACTCGTAATTTAGACGAAACTCTTCAGCGAGCCGAAGCGTTTTCCGGACAAAATGCATGTGGAGATGACCCCAAAAGTGCATCTGACGACTGACGATTATATAATCGCATAACCTTTCCACTCCATATGTAAATGAAAAATCTCGACAGGCTGAGGGAGCAGTTTGAAAAAATGGCGTTCTGAGCGAGGAATTCGGCGATGTTTTCACAGATTATTGTTTTTTGGATGTAACAATTCGTATTAAGTGACACGATAGGTTAAAGATGAATGTTTCCTGGTGACGGTCGCATATAGTGTGCACCGTGTCAGTTTGAATAAATGTGTTTTAGTCGATTGAAGTGAGATGGGTTGCCGTTTCGCTCGTGGCGGAGTTGCCAATCTTGTACTTAACAGATTACACATACCATTGTCATATAAAAAAAAAATGAAAATCACATTTTCTATGCAAGCGCCTGTGGACATACCTAGTTTCAAAAGCTGTCTTAAGATTTAGTGGAAGCGATTCTTGAATACGTGAAAAAAACCGAGTCAAAATATTGTAGTTTGTGTCAACGTTCAAATC